>NW_010424033.1:11502-26474 GCF_000710305.1 Buceros rhinoceros silvestris | reverse complement strand
TCTTTCCCTTCCTTGATGAAGAAAATATTTCTGCAGTGACCTAGGATCTGCTGCTCTTGAGCCTCTGACAACATTTAAGTGGGAGGTATATCTCATTCAGGATGCACCTAAGCCCCACACTTCCTGTCTCTAGAGGAAGGTTTGATTTTCGAGAGGACACTTCCAAACTGGCAACAGCCAAACTGTTAGGGTCAGACTCAAGCTGCATGAAAAGGTCCTGAGACAGGAAGATCCTTTGTCTAAAGGAGGGGTTGGAGACACAGAATGATCTCTTCTGAGCATTATGCACACTCTCAGCTCTGCCCCATTCATCTCATATTCCTTCTCTTCTGCAGTCTGGATGCAAGTAGACTCTGGGACTGCCCAGGGTAAGCCACTGTGGGCAAGTCCACCTTGTTTTGGGAGGAAGGATTGTCTGCTATGCTGCCTTTGGGTCCAGGGAAGAGAACACATCATGCTTTATCTGTTAGCAGAGATGTATCCAATGGGAACTGATGTCCTCAACTGTTGGGCACAATTAATGCTCATCATGTACCTGAGATGTTAGCTGTTTGCAAGAAGGAATCTGCAACTGAACAGGAAATTGCAGCTTGTCAGCAGGTTAACCAGGTGACAAATGACCATAATCCTGAAGATACTCCCTTTTTTAGAAAACAACAAAAAAACCAAAACCAAAAACCCAACAAAAACCCTAAACCCACTTAAAACCTTCTCAGGAAGGTTAGTGACTTTAACCCTCTGAAAAACATGCAAGGTAAACTCCTAAAGAAAGCACATTTGCTTGGTAGGAATCCATATAGGTTGCATTTTAAAGGTAAGCATGTTAGCAAATATCCAGAGAAAGAGCTGCTACATTCTTGGTGCAGCTAAGATGGTTGAAATCCGACCTTTCTAGGGTTGTGTGCTGTCTTCAGAGCAACGCTGGTGGTAAGCAGAGACTTACATTAGAGGATATCGCCCTTCCTGCTACATTGCTGGAGATTAGTCCAAAGGGAAAAAGAAGTCAGTTTTTGTGCACTCTGTCCCAGTCTTACCACATTTGATTCACTAAAGAATCTCTGAGTATTGAAATGTATTGCTGTCTGGTACGCAGAATAATGTGGCAACAATCAGCTTGTAACCTGTACTTCACCTGTCCAAATAGACTTCCACATCATAGAGGTCTAAATTTTCCATCTATAGAAGGAATTATTTGTTCTGTTTAGCTCTTGCTGCCACATCATCATGCTTGACATGAACAACGTTACATCAGGGATTTAATCTGACTTCTCATATGTTTTGTGGTATGAAACTGGTGGTATGTACAAGACAGCGCATCCGAGAAAATACTAATAAAGCCATCAGGTGGTGAGGTTTCCCTTGGGTTGATCTTTGGCCTTTGTAAAATGAAGCAAAATCTTGTTCTGAAGATGTGACAGAAGACTGATGAAGAGTAGTAAAGTTATACTGATGCTTTAGACTGCCTTCCTTTGGAAACTCCCCATTCTTTTGGGAACAATTATTGTTAAAAATGAAACCTAAGTGGGTTAAAATTGCCTTGTGTGTAATTTCCTAAGTATATTGATAATGCCAACAAAAGAAAAGTAATTGCCTTATGCAGTCACCGAGCTATGTCATTTCAGAGAGGAAAAAATGTAATATTTTGGGTTTGTGCATTTAGTCCCGAAAATACCATTTTATACATGTGAAAAGTTTACTTTTGATCTGTTGTCAATTGTCTTAGAAGATTAAACATAATATTTGAGAGTGATTGTGGAATACAGCGTGAAAGCTGCTGTGCCTTCCGTGTACCCCTCCGTGGTGCAGGACACTTGTGACATGGAAGAACAAGAGCCTCCACAATGACGCCCATGTGTAACAGAGATACTCAGTTGTGCTCAAAACATAGTCAACTTCACAAAAGAAACAACCTTCCCGTCTAAAGCATAAGATGGTCTCCTGTGTTTAGTGACTAGGGAGACAGATTTCTCTGAAACAAGGGTTTTCCACAACCACCTAATCTCTGAACAGTTACACTGTGTTTTAGGACATTTGCTATTGCCACGAGGCTGAAACAGGTGCCTCACTGACCAGGATCCCTCTGACACAGACTGCATCCCTCCTAAATTCTATAAACCATGACCACAGCACCGCCGCAGGGTGCAGTTACTAACCCGCAGGTCACTCCTCAGCCAGCCAGCAGCAGTAGGCTTATGCCCTGCTAAGCCGCCTCGTGCCTGCTGCCACTGTTGGCATTTGTGCCCAGCACCCAACATCCCACTGCTTGAAGACCTCAGCCAGGGACTTCGTAGGTCATGGAGAAACAGCAGGAGAGACCTCGTGCTTTCAGATGCTTTTTACTGAAACTATCAAGGGAACCTAAATCATTACAACCTCTAATGACGACCGGAGCTGATTAAAGGGCGCTTTAGAAAAGGGTCCTCCCTGGGTACACTGTGATTGTGTTTCGCCAAGAGCAACCAGTTTCTCTCCTACCTCTGCTGGCCAAAGGTCAGCATGTCGAAGTGAACAAAGTTCAGCAGCAGTTCATGGTTAAATGTCTACAGCCGCTCTGGTGCAGGGAGCATGCACCACAGGTGCCTCAGAAGTGAAGCTGCTTGACACTCAAAGCTCACAGGTACTACTCTAAAATTTGTGGGGCGGGAGTGCATTTTGGCATGGAAGACAAAGAGCATTTGCTGCTGTAACTGAGCAAACAAGCAATAAATAGGCTCGTTGTCTTTGCCTGGAAGTTAATTTCCCTGTTTGCACACCCTAGCACTGGCATAATCTTCCTGGTTTTGCTTGAATGAGTGGGGTTCCCAGCCTGGTTTTCCTAAAAACAGCCCCACACCCCAGTCCAGGCATACAAACTCACACTGTGTCTGCCAGCCCATGTTCTCCCCACTCACAGCTTGTGGACCTGCTGGCCAGCTGCAGCCAAGCAGCACATGGGCAGAGAGAGGTCTCAGAGCTCATGCAGCTTTAGGAAGGCCAAGGGCTAACTCAGAGAGATTAAAATTGTGTTTTGCTCAGGCAGGGGCAGTTAGAGCTGAGCTTTTCCCCCACCCTGAGAAACAGTGGCCAGCAGAGGTGTACAAGCTTCCGGTGAGGGCACCCATGGCCACCAGCAGCCACCCAACCTACAGGAAGTGGGGGCAGAGAGGAGCAAGGGAATAATGCAGAGGGTGGGAGGATGAGAGGAGCTGGGGCAAGGGATGGAGCTGGAATTGCTCTGCATTCCTACAGCGATACTGTAGAAAACCAGACTTAATAAGTTCTGCTATTCATAGACCAGCCAGTTATAATGATGTTAAATCCTCCAGTCCTTGTCTGTCAAATTCACACTGAGATAAGTAGGAACTAAGCATGCTCAAGAGCCTTTGAAGACTGTATAAGCCCCTAGATATTGGCCTGGGGAGGTCTGAGTTTAAATACCTTGGTCTTAAAATGACAACATGAAAAAAAAAAACCCCAAACCCCAGTTCCATCTATCAGACACAAACTTTAATTATTATATTGCCCAACTGACAGAAACCTTATCAAAATTATGCAAAAAATTACATAGTGACATTCTAACCCTGAGTAAAATAAAATTTCTGAGACTATGCTACACTTCCCTTTCATTAAGCTTCTAACATTTTAAAATTAACCTAGACCCTAAAACAGCCCTTCTGTCTTCAAAATCACTAAATTTGAGTATCCTTAAACATACCACAGATACAAATGTAAAGTTACTGGAATGTCACAGAGGAAGAAATGAAAACATCTAAAAGCATGGCCTACAGCAGAGAGGCAGAAAAATGGATTTTTGCACTTGTGGAATGGGAGAACATGTATGAGAAACCCTGGCTGCTGGTTTTGCTATTTTCAGTTTATTAGTAGAAGCGTTGTCTCAAGAGAGATGTTTTCCTTCCTTCCTTCCCTTCTCTAGAAAGAGGACAATGCACAGAAGGAATGGTTTGAAGGAGAAATTGCTTTTCTCTTATCATTTTCCATCTTTCAGGTGCTCTTTATAACAGCGCTTAACTTTAAGGCAATAGTATCACAGTAAATGTATTTGGGAAGAGCTGAGCTTCTAACGAAACAAGCAAGAAATACCGAGGACTGGCAGAAATCTGAAGAGCTGGCGAGGCCTTGTCATAAGAATGTGTAAGTGAACAATCCCACTAGTTGTCTGCCTGATGGTTTGGAAACCCCTGACAGCTCATGTATTGCAAACTACTGCACATTTACTTCAGCAAAGGGAAAACCCAGTTTATTTATTATCCCATTAGAGGGCTTTGTTTCTGATGTCCTTACTCTCAAAAGCAGTAAAAGTACCAAAGCAATGCTTGTTCAATATCAAACAATGCTCTTGTTTCTCATCAGAACAGAGAAGCCAATGCTTGCTCAATTGCACAGCCAGAATGAATATAACTATACATCGAGACGGGGCTTACTGAAGAAAATACGGAACAGCATGAGAGCAGGGAAAATTTATAGTAGGAGCAAAGGAAACCCATCACCGGCTGTCAGGAGTTTCTCTAAGCGCATGTCAAGCTGGGAACACAATGTATTACAAACTCTGGTGTCAGTTCTTCACTCGGGAAGAGGAATCCATGAGGAGATGAGGTTTGGGGAAAATGCATACGTTGCAGTTAAGTGGCAGAATGACATGCAAGAGCCCCACCTTTATCTGGGGCATAGGTTGGTGATGAGGGTCTCACATCTCAGTGGCGGTTCTCTGTCCTCCTTCCTGCTTTGGAGCAGTTCGTTCTTTCTTTCACTGTCACCGGAATTACATCCTGGACATGAAAGTTTAATTGAAACTGTGAGTTCTTCTGAAAACTTTTCATTCTAATCATGTATATTCTCCACCAAAACTGTGTTTTGTTTATAAAAAAATCTCCACAAGCCATAACATAAGCACAGAACCCCCTACTTAGCTCTTGTCTCTCGAGGAGGAGCTGCAGATACTTGCTTTTATTCCCACAAGGGGAAGAAGGAGATTCCTGGTGGAGGTCCACTGCCTGTGCTGCACCTCCATTTGGCTGGTGAGAGAGGAGGGTACATGTGTCCTCTCCATTGCCCCAGTCAGTGAAACTCTATGCCCTCTTTGATCCCTGAAGCAACTCAGGGCAGTCCAAGGCAGTCTGCACCATGTGATAGCTCAGTTCTCCAGGTCGTCCTTTGTCCTGGTCTGCTGAGTACCTACACTGCATCAATGCTTCCTTTTGGGTCCTCCTTTAGACAGAACCAACCTGTTCTTCCTAAACAAAGCCCAGGGACAGACAAAATGGATTAGCCTCTGCCAGGTGTGGTTGCCAGGGCTGATACAGCACAGTCTTCCAAGAAGATCCTTGCACCCAGAGGTGTCCCTGTGTGACTCTGTGCCGCAGCCAAGTGCACACCCTCAGTTTCGTGACACGCCTCTGCTACACTTCAGGAGCTGACAGCTAACAAAGACCATATGAGAAATTATAATTATGCTTTAGGACTAGGGGGGGTCATCACATTTGCTAGAGAGGACCTGAGACAAATGTATGGAGGAGTCAGCCTGCTCCAGAGGGGTTAGTGGAGCTCAACAGCTTCTGTTATAAATAATAAATTTCTATTCATTTAAATTAATCACATGTCTGCTACCTACTTTTTGTTTTCCCCGAAGCATCACAATATAGTTAGTGGATGTAAGTGAAAAATACTGGTTAAGAAAAGTTACTCTAAACAAAAATAATGTCAGTAATCTACATAAATTTGGATATTTGAGATGCAAGCTGCAAATGTTTGGTGACATACCTGCAGAAGACTTTGTGTGATTATACTGAAAACCGCCAGGGAAAACCTACCCTGGGTTCAGATAAGGCAAAACGTGTTTTTCTTCTGGTTCCTTGGAAGTGGAGTAATTATGTGAACTGTAGGCCTACAGCTAAAAGTCTACTTCATTTATGAATGTGAAGAAACTCGTATCTAGCACTGCAGCATTTTGAGTGAGGTGTAAACATTAATACACACATTAATACACACATCCCCCACACCACGGGCATTTGCAGTGGAAATGGTTAAAAAAAATCCTACAGAAATGAAAAGGGAGCCTTCTTCTGGAAAGAGAAAGGCAAGTGGAGGAGACGAGACACCTATTGGCACAGCCCACCACCGAGAGCGTCAAATTACCAAACGCCAGGAATGAAATACTATGCTATTACACCCAGCTTGCACAGAAAGCGTCCCACTGCTAGCAGGTGAATGGGAAAGTCGTATTTCACAATCAGATTTCAGCAAAGGGGTCACGCTTTGGAGATAGAAAGATGTGCAGAAGAAACAGGCTATTTTTAAAAGTCAAGCCAAATGCCTGAAGAAAACCTTATAAAAAGTAGCTGCCAGCACAGCTGTGTTTATGGGTCTGTTAAACCAATGAGTAGCTGGCTTATAGATTTTAAATGCAAGTAATGATTTAACCTCCTGACCCAAGCAAGAAACTGGAACATCCCAAGAAACAAATTTGGCAAGAGTATATTTAATGAGTCAGAACATCCTGTTATCTGATGGTGCGTTTTTACATGGTGGGAGTTATTTTAATTGCTGAATAATAGTCTGAGAACTGCAAAGAGTTGAATGCTTCCCCCTTCAGCATCAGCTCAGTCAACAACAGTCATGTTTTTGCACTGCATCTCCTTCAGCAAGACAAAATTGCTGTCTTCCCACCAGACCTGGGTATGGTGCCACCATGCACGTGCCCTCCAGACAGCTGAGACCATGAGCTGGTCTGCAGCATCCCTGCCCCCCTTTTTTCGGTGCATTTTCCTTGCTTTCAGGACTGGGGAAGGGGTCCCATCTTCCTGATATTTGTGTCTGTTCTTTTTCACATGAGCAGCCAGAGGAATAAATGAGAAATAGGGGTTGTTTGTGAATCAGAAATAAATCCTGTTTGAAAACCGACTTAAACAGACGATCCAGATGGGTACATTTGTTCTGGTGATGGTTTTCTCAAAAAAACCCACCTCCTAGCCTCTTTACTAAACCCACATTATTTTTCTAAAAAAACAAAAACAAAAAACCCCCCAAATATTTGACCCTATACGTCTCTTACTGACAGAACTGACAGGAGACTTATACACACTATAAATTATCTATATGACTATAACCTGTTACACTCAGATATTTTTATAAGCTAACAAGAAAATCTATTGCACACAAAAACACCACCAATGTAATAGGCTTATCTGAGGTCTCAAAAACCTGCCTTCACAGCTAAAAATATTTAACATTTACAAAGTCACTTAATTAGAAAGGTAGTGGGGTTTGGGGTTTTTTGGGTTTTTCTTTTTTTTTGTAAAGAAATGAAAGTTAGATTTCGAATGGCCGAATGTCGGCTGCTGAGCTACGTGCAATGGCTCCTGTGTCAGGAACCGCTATCGAGTCCAATATCGAAACTCCTAATTGAGCATTAGCTTCTTCCAGAGTCAAGGCAGTCATCCAGATCAAAGAGGAGAAGCAGAGGGAGGTTGCACTCATTGACTTGTTTGCAAATCTCTTTGTGAAACCCTTGCAGACGGACCCCCTTACATAAACTTGCAGATCTTGCATGACAACAGTCTGAAGGACACAAAAGAGATATTTTCAGTTTTTCACTTCCCTTAAGAAAGATGTGCCTGCTGTCTTGACATGGAAACTAGTTTATAAGCTAGAATAACCCTTTCTGAAATTACTTAGACTTCACTCACAAAAATGTAACGTTAACTGTAAGTAATTACATAATTGCAACTCTGGAAAACCTGCATTTAAAAAAACCAGCAAACTCCTGAGAACTGGATTGGGCAAACAGAAAAACAAAATAGAAGGCACAGATCATATCTCCCATAGCTTGGCATGTTAGTACAACTGTATTGCCAAAACACTGACAAAATTTGCCTTCCTAAAACACTGACAAAATTTGACTTCTTCAAAGCAATCTTTTCTTTCTCTCTTTTTCTCTCTCTCTCTCTTTTTTTTAACATATATGTCCAGTTTATTCAAGTATTCAAAAGCAAAATCATCAGGCCTCGAAGTTCAGCACCATGATCAAGTTAAGTGCCAGTTAATAACTGTCCATGGACTCTGGACACAGAGCCTAATGATGTTGCTGAGAGTGCTACATACTCAAGGCTAATGGAGATCTGCACCGTGAGGTCCTGTTACGGGGCGCTGACACAGAGCCCCTTACCTTCACGTGGGAGTTTAAGAAGGCTGCTTGCCTCTGTAAGGGCAAAATGGGACAAATTCATGAAAGCATGAATTTGCTAGTTTTGCTAGTGTCCATCAGAAATTCGAAGATTTGACTAAGAATGATTATTGTGCATGTTTTTGAGATAAAGACTTCTTTTAAACCCTGTTCTTCAGTTTTCCACAAAACAAATCTCTAAACAGACTCCCAATACAGCACAATATCTAGGCAAGTGAAAACAGCTTAAATCTCATCTACATTAACAGAATGACTATGTGTTTAAGACTACATGTGCCTGCTGGGGTGGACCCTACCTGCCCCTCCCAAAATATAGCCAGAGGTCTCAGTAACATCCCTGTGACTGTGACTAATGCACAGATCTTTCACTGTGTTTTCATCCTGCCTTGAAGACACTCCCAAGTAATTCAACAATTTCTTTATTAAAACTTCCTTGTTTAAATGCAAACGAAGAGCAGAACTGAGCCTACAGTGTTGAATGAACATAAGTTAAAATGCCTTAACCGGATTTCATTTCCTTTCTTCCATAGGGGAGAAGTGTCATCATGAAGTTTAAAAGAAAACTGTCTATGTATCCTGCTTCTGTTTACAAAAGGCTGTTCACCTTTCTGTTTGCCATTTTAAAAACGATCTAGAAAGAAACACATTATTCACTGGAAAAAAAAGTCCTTTATGCCTGTGCAGAAGGCAGTCACTCTGAAAAGCACTCAGTTGCAGACAAGTATATTACTCCAGTTAGTGAGAAGCACAGTATTTGTGTCCAATACCAGCATTAACTCATCAGCCGTTTACATAAAAATATTCTCCAGCAGAAAATAGATTACTACCTGGAGAGAAAAAACTTAGCATATAGAACAGCACCATATTAAACAGCCATGCCTGACTCTTGTGGGCTGTCTGTAATTATGGTGAGAGTACAGAATCACAATGATGGTTTTCACCCTTGCTGATCAGAAAGAAATTCTCCTCTTCAGCCTCGTTGGAGCAACTGCACAGGACAAAATGGACTAGGAGGGTCTTCGTTAACTTTAGTCCAGGGTGAAACCCCACTAGGGCTTTACAGAAGAGTACTGTAGCCTGTCGAGCCTGTCAAAATATGTTTCTGTTGCATTTACTGACCAATCCCCTTATCTACAGACTGTGAAAAGGAGGCAGTGTATTGCCTTTAAGCCTCTGGAAACCCTTACCCCTCAGGTATGGTACATCTGGTATTTTGGTATTTTGATGAAGAAAAGGGAGAAATCAAGAAGATGGTACTTTTTTATTGTTCCTCAGCAATATCATCTTGGATTTCCACCTGTATGACTTCACTCTGCTATGGGGTGTGTTAAACCTCTGAGAGAGGCAGCTCCTCCGATGTCCAGATGGTTGGACATCAGCCATCCTTGGTGCTCCCTGACTCTCTTCACCCACTGCTCTCCCTGTTTCTGTGATATTGCTTCTCTCCATGGTATTTTTTTGTCACAGCATTGTCTTGAGACACCAGGTGCCCAGAACACTCTCCCTGCCTTCCAGTCCTCCCCTCGGCAGAGGGCAGCAGGGCTCCCCCCATGCTCACCCCCATTTCATGCCCTATCCACAGAGGGCTCTGGGATCTGTGGTGCTAATTTTGGTAGAGGTGTTTGATCATCTCATACTGGTTTTGCGGCACTGTGATAATGCCTGTAGTTACAGCATTGCAGTTTCAGACAATGCCCCCTTGCTAAGGGATTCCCATCTGATTGCTGATGCAGAGCTCAGCTTTGTGCTTCAAGACTGATTGACAAGAAGTTTGAAGTAGATGTGATATTGTGGTAACATCTCCAGTAACCTCCATTGTACCCACTTTGCGCCATCTGTACTGATGGTACCCACCACCAAGACAAAGAAGCTTTCTATGCAGTAATCCCAGACACTCGTCCTACATTTTCACGTAGATGTGGTGTGTGAAGAGACTGGTAGAGGTCCAGAGACACGTCCCATAAATTTTCAGTACTGCAGCATGAGTTTTACCCTGGCACTCCATTCAGACCTTTCCTTGCTGTTATGTCTATTTAATGGCACAGGCAGGCATAGCCCTATCAGACACAGCATTTACTCATAGGCACTGCCTGATGAAGCCCCTTCGGAATGCAGCACATGATTGCAGTGTAGTTCCCGAGGATAATGTTAGCAGGAATAAACACAACGCCAGGTAGAGAAGGGTTTGCAGAATCAAGATTTAAGCTATCAATCCCAACTGAGACCAACGGGCTGAGTAATTCCATTAAACTCGAACCTGGAGCTGCCTATCCATGAATTTTCTATTGTCAAGTCCTTAATTTCAGCTTTACTAGTAAAGCTGTCTGCACACAGGGCTAACTGCAGGTGTGGTTTGAGCATCTCTGGAGCATCAAGTGGAAGAGCTTCATGATAGAGTGGCTGTCCTGAGTAATGCTTGGAGAAGCGTTTAACAAAAGTACCACAAACCAGGTTAGAATAAGCTGTTTCTGTGCATTGAAGCAATTTTCCCTTTAAAGAATCCCCAATTTTTCAGTTGAAAGTATTCAGTACCACAAAGCTGCCTAAGGGCTGCTGCTGGGGCTGCTTTCAGTTGCAATTACAGAAACTGTCCAGAGGAAAGAATATCCAAGCAAGATCTGCATTTTTTCTGAAGACCATTAAAAAATGACACTACTGCTATAGTGCCACAGCATTTGTTTGATAACAGCTTTGCAAGAGGAATCGTGGCTGTTTTCTGCAGCTCTTCAGAAAGCATGAAAAGTCAGTAGAGGCTTCATGTCTGCAAAACATGACTTCATTCAATACCCAGAAGGTTTTGGTTTGAACAATGTGGTTTCGTTTCTAAGCCTCTTTAGATAGGCTCACTAGATACAAGAGAGGCCATCTGATGACCTCTCAAACTTGATCCCTTCCAAATATAAAGGTTAAATTGCACTGCAGCTTTTGCTTCAGTGTCTTTTGTTTTTCACTCTCATAGCCTGGGAGATGCAGAGAAGACCAGTAAATCCACATGAGCCAGGATACTGCAGTATGAGAAGTAAGCCTTCATTTGGTCAGCCATTTAAAAAATGATTTCTCCTGAAATTATTGGTTATTATTTCTACTTTTGCCTTCCAGCGTGCAAGAAAATACTGCTTGGTATTGACAACTGTTGTTACATATTGGAAGGAAAGGGAAACATCGTGACCCAGAACTGGGGAGGGGAGGGCTGCCATTCATTTGGTTAGATATGTTTAATCATCAACTATACACTGCACTCTGATCTGTGCAACATCTGACTTCTGATGAGGTAGAAGTTCTGAAAGTTATACTGAAAGCAAGAAATTGCGTAAAGAAATGTTCTCATTGAAAGTGCACATTGCAATGGAGAAAAAACTAAATCAAGATCTGAGCATTCGTTTCTCATTGACATCATTTGGAACTGCATGTACGTGCATCCAGCACAAAATAATGTTGCTAATTAATTAAAGTTGCTTCATTTAATAGAAATTAGCTGCAATTCAAGGGTTAACATGTTGCATTATTTTAGCAAAATTGAAAAGCTGGGGTTTCAGAGCATGGCTAGTACTTATGCTCAGCTGGAAATCTGCAAAGGTAGGTTTGCTTGTCTCTAATCACTGTCCTTTAAGGTTTTCATTTTATGTGTCCATTTCATTCATGCAACAGAAAGAGGAAAACCAGCTTGTTGTCACAAAAATATGCTTCTGCAACTGTCTGTGAAAAGGTAAATCATTTCCCTCAGAACACTCTTACTCCTATAAAAGGCAAAAATCCCCCAGTAAAATTCAGGCTTCTGCCTTAAGGAAGTAAACTATTTAAATGCTAATGTTTTAAATTGCTCGCAAAGTCACACAAAGGACCTATTCGGGTCATGCTGGTGTTGGACACGTGGATAGCTGTAGAAAAGATTTTCCAATATTCAGAGAGAAAAGTAGGGAGCTGCATCTTCACAGAAAGAACAAGACTCCTGCCACAGACCTCAGAGCTGCTTGATCTTCTCTCTTAAGCCCAAAGCATCTGCAGTGGCCTTATCCAGGTGCTATGTGTCTGCTGTATCAGGGAAAACTATAATGACTTAAACAACGAGGTCCAGCACAGCAAACTCAAGTAACCTGTCTGATCCAGGTGATTTGCTGTCGACGTCTTTGTAATGGGGAACCAAGGCAAGCACTTGCAATATCTCGCCCATGGTGTGACGGCTGCTACACAAACAGGTTCAATAAGCAAATGAAAGCCACTGGATCGAGAGCGTGAGTGCAGGAGGTGGCTGAGTGCACAGCCTGGGTGCTCCTCGTGGCACCCACCCAGTGACAGCCCTGTCACCCACCTGCACAGAACAGGGAGAGAGGCTACTCCTGCATCTGCAAGGGCATTGCTCCGCAGGTGAGGCCCTGGCTCACATGGCCAAGCTGGGAAACCCAGACACCTTCTGAGGAGGAGACAGCAGTGTTTTGCCATGCCTTGTTTCTCTTCTGTAATCCTGGTTGCATGGGGATTTGTTTGGCAGCGTTTCTTTTTTTTTTTTTTGCCATCTGAATATTTGGCATTTCTGCTGAGAGTATCACTCCCTTCCAAAGTACCTGAAGAGATTATTCCCATTTTAATATTTCCCTTTAATACGGTCATTTCTGGTTGAATTATAAATTGGAAATTTGGAAAAGTGTCACCATGAGATCTTTGTGGGATCCATTATATTTCATTCTGCATAGGTCTAGCAACAACCCCTGTGTCGCAGGGACTGCATTTAAGGGTGAAGAGAGACTTCTTTTTCACTACTGACTCTCCAGCCAGCTGGGGCTGAGCGTTGTTCTTGATCTTTTCCACTTTGTATATCCAGAAAAGGATTTTGCAGACCTGGCTGTCCTCATGATCCCTGTGCAGCCCTTTCAGCTCCTCTCAGCGCATGTACACAGGTTTAACCGACTGAAACTTGGTAAATAGCTGCGCTGAAGATCAAGGACGTTGAATGAAATCTGCTCACTTCATTTTAGCATGTAATAATATGATATTATTTACTGCAACAATTTAAGTTGTTCATAATTTACAGATAGTTATGACTCCCTTGTCCTGAAACCGATCTATCCAATGTTTTTCTTTGAATCCTTGATTCAGGCATGGAAAGGGGTTAGCATTGCTCTGAAAGAAGTCCTGCGTAGTGCAAACAGGACTCAAAGACTGAACAGATTTTGCCAACAGTCCTATTCCTTCCATTTAAGCCACATAATCTCCCCTATATTCACCAGCTATATTCACCACTATCTTTGTACGAAAACAGACAAGATAGAATTGTCATCACTGTCTTTCGTTTTAGATATTTATTTTTTAAAATTCACGCTCTGAGCTCTGAGATAAGATTTAAGCTCTTTTTTAAGTTACTGCAAAAGAAACTTCTACATCAGCCTAATCTACCACCAAATACTGGAACCGCCGTTTCTGGGAGGAGAGGGCAAGAATTGCACATCAGCTCTGACACACGTGAAAATCACAGGCTTTAATCATAGTCATGCTTTATGTCTATTAATTCACCGACAGACTGAAATTATGGTGCAGCCTTTACTAAAATTTTTCTTGAATCATATTGCAATCCTTTAAAGCAGATACTTCGGGGAATCCAGTTCCTTTGTTCTCCAGGATTTTTTCCCCAGCACTTTGTTCTAGGAGTTCGTACTGCTAAGAACTGAAGCAACCCTTAGACTACTTTTAATAAAGTAGATGTATTTACCACACTTCGTTACCGCCTAACACCACTGAGCACTTACTAAACACAAATAGCATGTCATGTGCAAGCTCAGTTAGCAAACAGATCAAGAAAAACTCTGTCACATCAGGGAGGACTGAAGCAAGAAACAAGCCTGATGCTGATAAACCGAAAGCAACAAATTAAAAAACCAAAATCTCTTTCTTGCATTTTGCTTTGCACACAAAACATATTGTAAATACTGGCTACACATCAGTCACTTCACATTGAGCCCTCTTCAGGATTACTTGACAATTACCCGGGATGTAAAAGATGATTTTTGAGGAGTCACCATATGTACTTATATAAAGGCACATCCAGACCAGCAAAACACATATGGGGGATGGTTCCTGCATGAATGAGTCAGTTTCAAACATGTGGTAGAAACTTTCAGTCACTGAGCAGATTTAAAGTAACTATTTGAATCTATTCAGCTTTACCTCTCTCAGTAGCATATGCACACTAGGAACTTAGATTCTGATATTTTTTTTCTGTGTCTACTATCCTGGAACATGGAAAAAAAATCTTGAAAAAATTTGTCACCTTGCCTGATTTAGCAAAGCTCATTCAAAAATTAGCAAGTATTTTTCAGCATGAGTCACTACCCACAACTCTGTTGCAATAATTGGATTCCACCTTTTCATTAGAAACTTTGACTCCTGTTCCTGCTCTTCAGTCAGAAGATAATCAGAAATCAGCTCTTTTGAGTTTTATTAGAAAACCACAAAGTTTTCAGATGGAGCTGCATTTTGTTTGTTTGTCTGAAGATACAACAACATCAAAACAACAAGCTAATCAAGCATGAGTTAATCAACCCGTGCTTTAGATGACACCATGCAGTCAACTACCGTTGACGCAAGCAAACCACAAACTAACAACACTCACTACTCTTGGACTTCCAGAGAGCGAACCTTTGGTAGGCTTTATAACCAAGCGCCATTGCCCTCCTGCCTCTCAAAGCAAAGAAAATCAAAGTGGAAAACAGTACCTGGGGAGAAGCTGGCATGCTCCTGTGGGCGCTGGCTGCCACCCGGCTCCCGCTGCCTGCCTCTCTGGGCAGCCCCGCGCCCCTGC
>NW_010424033.1:0-11441 GCF_000710305.1 Buceros rhinoceros silvestris | reverse complement strand
CGCCCGGCCTCTCTGGGCAGCCCAGCGCCTCTGCGGCCACGGCTGCCTGCACAGGTCAATGTTTTACCAGGCTGTGAGCAGCCTGCTGACCCACCCTCCCTGCAAACACCCCGTGGGGAAGGCAGTGCCAGGGCCATGGGGGCAGAGCCAGTGCTGAAAAGGTCGCCTCTCTCTTCTACCCGCCCTGCCCTCCACAGAGAAACAAAGCACAAAAAAAAAAAGGAGGGAAACCTGCTAGAGGGGTACCTAGGGAAAGCATACCACAAAGAGAAAGAAAAAGGTACATAAATGTTGCTATTAATAGATAATTTGTGGCAGGTAAGTCATGATAACCTTTCTCCGTATTGTTGTAAGGCTGCGTGCAAGCCTCGGCGTGCCTGGCTGAAAGCTGAGAGGGAACACTTAATTTATGGGAGTACATAAATTTCCAAATAAATCTTTGCCATAAGAGATCAGTCATTCAAATGACAGCTGAAACTTCAAAATGATAACAAAAAGACCTGAAACCACATGATAAAATAATGCAAAGGGAGCCTAAACATGAAGACAGGGGAAAGAAATGGCTGAGGCTGTCTGTGACATTTTACCTTGCAAGTAGAGGCTCTACCCCTGTGTCTTGGCTTCTTAGGAGTGCCTCAGAGTTAAAACTCTACGTGCTCTAACCAGAGCTTTCCCATTCCCAGCAAGTAAACAATCACAAGCAGAGGACAGCCAAAACGGGCTGGCAAAGGAGCACAGCTCTGACAAGGTGCTGCTGCGGCTCCCCAAGGAGGGGAGGACAGCTGTAACGCTTGGGAAGGACTGGGAGACTGGGACTGGGAGGCTGCTCCCAACCTGGTACACAGGTGTGTGCTCATGGAGGAGCAAGGGGAAAATCTAGGCTACATTGTGTGTCCTGGTTTTGTGATACTGCTTTGTCTGTCACGGCCTTTCAGTCCTGGTTTGGGGAAGAGTGATTAATTTTGTCTCATCTAGGATCCCTGACTTGAGCCGTATGGATTTTAATGCATGTGTTTAAGGAGAAAATCTACATCACCGACTGCTCTAGCTAGTCAGATCAGCAAATAAAACCTGCCACATAGTGCAACAAGGAGCATGTCCATGCACCGGATTTGCTATTGAACTGGATCTTGTATGGTCTCACATGGGGATGGGGTGGTCCCCACTCAGAGATACAGGGTTGAGGGGCACCAGGCAAGTCTGGTCAGGTTGAAGAGGCTTTCTCTGCCCACTGGACACATGGCAGTGTACTCAAGGGTGGACAGGGACACAGCTGCATGCAGCTCACCTGCCAGCACGCACATATGGCGCTGTTTGTTGGTGCAGCAACAGGCTGTGCCTGGACATGAGCAGATGTGTCACTGAAAGCAGGAGTGCCTTCTCTGAGCCAGGAAAACTGAGGGGGCTTCCTCAGAGCCCAGGGTCCAGGGCAAGCCCACAGGGGCTGATGCGTGGCCAGCTGCTCTGTCAATGCAAGCCCTGTGGCTGCAGCCCATGCTGCACGCCCAGTGCATCCAATGCACGTGAGCTTGCTCAGCTCTCTAGGGTCACCATCTGCTGTGGGTTCTTTCAGGTGTGGTGTTCCCTCCTGCTGGTCCACACTCATCTCCCCTTTTGCCTGGAAAAGGAGAGGCAGAAGGGGAATTTCTCACTGATTTTGTGTTCAAGGCCACCACGGTAGCAGCTTGTGACTTCTTGATAGGACAGGCTGTTGATACAAATAGAGGAGGCATATGGACTTCCCTAGACACAATCCTGCAAGCCCTAGCAGTCTTTTGCATAAGACTTACTAATTCCGAATCATCAATCTGTATTCCCTCCAGATCAAAAAACCTCACAGCTGCTTTATGGCATCTGCTCCCAACCTGTGAGGAAGAGTGCTGTAATGAATGTGCAGGGGAGGGAGAGACCCATATTCTTCTGTCATCTTCTCAGGCTTGCAGCAGGACACTTGCCACATCATGTTAGCCTCTTGGTGCCTTGCTGATCCCCCAGCTGTAAGTGGAAATAATAACAACCTGCTATTCCACAGAGCTCTCACCTCTGAGACCCCCAGGTGGAAAGAGGGGTCTTATCTGAAAGAGCTTATCTGAACTTAAGACCCTGCCTAACCAGTTCCAGGGAGCAGGACTTGCTTGTAGCAGTCTTGCTCCACCTGCTACAGAAAGCTGCTCCCAAAGATGTGCACTAGGTGGGCGAGGGGGAAGTCCAGCCATGTTGTTTCTCACTCCTGCTTGGATAAGGACTCCACTCAAGATCTTGCTGATCTTCTTAACAAAGCCTGGGTAGAAGTGACCATGTTCCTATGAAAAAGTCTGCTTTTGGCAACTTGGGCTTTCCCGGTTGCAGAAGCGATTCAGCAGAAGACTCTGGAGGAGTGCTGCCCACTCATGTGGATCAGATCTAGATACTATCACTGTCGTGTTTCATGTGTCATGGCAGTGCCTGTCCAGTCTTTGGCAAGGTTGGAAACTGAGGCTGCAGTGGTGAGATGGTGGCATGCTGGTACTCCTGTTGTGGAGCCAGCTCAATTTAATCTGCCTGGCAGCACAGACAAGGTCACTGCCTATTATGGGAAGGTTGTACAAATACTCACTTTTCCACGATGCAAAACATGTTAGCCCAATACAGGCCTAAGCAAGTAAAATCTAGTGTTGCATTGGCCCGCTGATGCCAAAGAACTTCAGAGAAACTGTTACAAATCATAGCTGCCAGGTGTAGCTACCACAGAAAAATGATGGCTCTGTTATGGTACAGCTGAAGTTGTATCCTGCCACCACGGACAAATTGAACAGTGGACAATTTGATGTGTCCTCCTGCTAAATATGCCCTTGTAGATAAGCAGATATAATACAACAGAAAGATTTTTTTCATTGTTGCACAAGCAATGAGAAAAAAAAAATTATCTTCCCTATATACCTCTGTATAGTTACCACCTGGAGAAAACTCAAGTCTTTCATTCACACAAGTTTGTGTTTTTCAGAGATTAACCTCTAAATAAAAATCATCCAAAATGAACGAATTTTACATTTCTTTGCAAGAAAGTGATAGAAATTTTCATAGGATGTTACATCTGAAAGCAAGCTGCTAATGTGAACGACTGGATTCAGTCCTGTTGTGAGGCATTTCCCTGAGGTGTTGATGCCTTTGGCTCTTCACCAGCCTGGGGTAGGTTGAGAAAAAGTAATTTTCTAAAGGTCATGCAGCAAGACAGTACTACGCCTGCAGACAGCGCTGCAGGTATCACTGCCCGTGTTCCTGAAATGAGTGCAGTTGGCTTCTGGCCAAACCAAATTTAATACACTTATTCTTATTTTCTGCTCTCAGAGACGAGGTTTTCACAGCTGAGGGCTCAGAGGGAGGCAGATACTTCTCAGGAGGCTGACGCTGCCCCTGTGTCACCCGGTCCAAAGTTCCCTGCACTATGCTTTCGCAGATAACTGGGAGTGGGCTTCTGATTAATGCACGGCTGACAGGAGGGGCTGTGACCCAGGGTAACTTGGCGTTTCAGTCTTTTCTGAGTGCACAACCTTTGTCACAGAGCACAGGTTTCAAGGGCAATGTAACACTTGCATATTTACTTACTGCAAATGGAGGAGGTGCTGGGTTGTACAGCACACAGACGGCAAAGTCAAACATCAATTCAGTACAGACACCTTATAACTTCAGACTGCCTTGGGAGCAAGTAAAGTAAAAGATGTGAATACTGTCAATGAAAAGCACCTAAAATTCACAGGCTTTTGAGCAAAACACTTTCAGAGAAACATCAATTTACTTACAAAGGGTTAGCAGCCTTAACGATGCATAGATCAAACAACACTAAAAGGTAGGGATCAGGTAACAGAAGGGGAAATTTCTGTGAATCTTAAGGGGAGGTTAATTTTGTTCCAGTTCTTTCACAGATGCATTTGTATTCTATACCGGACCGCAACATTCGCTTTGGAAAATAATACCGGCAGATGCGAAGGGGCTACTGTGGGGGTTTTGAAAACTTTACATTCCCAGCAAAGAACCTCTTGTATCAGAGCACACGGTGCTGTCAGGAATATGTTCAGACCCATCCCTAAGTAGTGTGTTGAAACCACCTCCCCAGGAAATACTGGAACAGCATTGATTGCCTCTGAAGGGTGCTATCTCCCCTCCTCCGGAGCCCAAGGATTAGCAACTACCTGCTACAAAAAAAAAAAAAAAAAAAAAAAAAAAAAAAAAAAAAAAAAAAAAAAAAAAAAACACAACAGCAAAACCAAAAACGAAACAACAACAACAAAAAAACCAAACCCAAAACATAGATGGGAGGGGAAAAATAATCACTGTAAGCCATGGGAGATGGTTATCGTACAGGAAAATAGCAGAGATGTGAAATGTGAGTTGAGAGAGCTCTTCAGCAGCAGCCTAAAGGTGGCACACAGGAGGACACCTCTCCAGCTGTGGCTTCGGCTGCGTGCTGGGCTCCAAGAAATCCTACCCGGCCCTCCCAGCAGTACAAGAGCTACAGCTACAGTTCGGTCCATAATTTGTCATCATCTCATCTTGTGCTGAGCTTTCAGAGCAAAATGACCTGCAGATCTTCAGCTACTGCAGAATGAGTTTTCAGCAGTGGACAGACAAATTGCTGCGCTGGCTGATAAGAGGAAAGAGATAGCAAGGGAATTATTTACAAACCGCCTCTACTAGCTGTAGCTGTTTTGCTAGTGGTTTCACTGGGCAGACTTTCAGCCATCACTACTCCCTTGGAGGGAACAGACCTTGTAAAATCCACGAGATAAGAAAGAAAACGTGCTCACAATTACGTGCTCACAATTCACAGAGAAACTGAATGTTGATTGGAAATAATACTTGCAAGCAGTTTCTGTAGAGCTGAATTGTTAACCGCCTGGCAAGTAAAGAATGGACAACAACAGTAGAAAATCATGTCAGGGTATAAACTCCCTTTAAAATGAGGTTTTATTCAAAAAACCCATCCCAGCTTTCTTGTTCAGTCCCTTATTTGAAGCTTTTTTTTAAAAAAAAATAGTATTTCAAAACCATATCATCCAAAGCTTTCTTGAGAACTGCCTTTGTTGACTTAATCTGTATTTTGTACAACCACACTATGCTGGTGATTTAGCAACTTCTAGCACACTGCAGACAAATATTTCAAAATATTCCCTTCTCAATAGCTGTTCCACTGCTTTTACATGTATTGCTGCATTGCATGATGCCACCCACAGTCACACTTAGGAAAGGATCACATTGGAGACACAACTGTTTTAAATCACAGACGTGCATTCCCCATGGGTTTGATTTGATTTTAATGCAAAATTCCCTCAGCTAAGCTGCTTCTGGGATCTCCCTGACATGACATTTACTGTCTGTCAAGACACATCAGGTTTTACAGTGCTTTGAGACATACAACTAGCTATGTGGAGCTGTAAAAAGTAACAATTTGTAATAAAAGAGTATACATGTGTTGCTAACAATGCCATAATTCTGCTGCCTTGGGCTTTAGCATCAGAACTGAAACTAGCCTGTAGCCATTTTAGCAACGAGCAGTCTTCTTAGTGCTATCCTTAACATCTTATGTTAAGTTTGGGGGAATATTTGCCATCTAATTCAGTGCCTAACACTTGATGACATGAAACACCTTCATTAGACTCCACAAGTGCAGCTAGTTGCTTTGAATGATAAGCAACATTTCTATTTAAAAATAATGGTTAGGAATATGGAGATACATATGGAGATTTTATAGCTGATGGAAAAGCTGGGACTGAATCATCCTTTCCAACAGATACTGCCAAGCAGATGAACGGGACAGTTTTTGTTCTTGTTTGCTTTGCTGAGAATCTCAGAGTAGATATTGATACACGTCTCTGTGAGGCCAGTCCCTGAAGACTGTTTCTAAATGTTTGGAAGCTATTATTTACTGCTTACTTATCTCCATACAACCAAAACCGTCCCTCAGCTTCATTACACAGATGCCTTTTACAGCATGTCCACCTCAGCACCAAGTTCAAGGCACAATAAATGACATTTGTAGATGTTCAGATGAAAGTCTAAAGGGCTTATCCACACAGTGGACCTCTTGCTTTGTGGTTTTCCTAATACCAACCCCTGAGAGGTGTCTGGCTGCCATTCACTCCTCTCTTTTGCATAAACCCCAAAGTGGAGGGAGGCTTCCTGAAACAGAAACAGCTTGAAGGAAGGAGGTTGCCTAGAGGTAGCAGCATGGCTAAGACATGTCTGAAGCTAGAGGGGCAACCGCAAAAATGCAAGGAATACTGAGGATGCTTAGAATGGAGTAAGAGACTTGATAATTGTCTGAAAGGAAGTTAATAGAAAATCACAAAGATTAACAGACATTGTTGTGAACAGTTTACAGGGCAAGTGATAGCTGGAAAGGAAGGTGGGACAGAGCTGGAAGGCATCTTGTGTGTAGAAGAGATGAGAGGAAATCCATAATTTCTGAAGGGAAATTAAAAATAGGATGGAGCACAGCAGTTGCTGGGTTGAGATAAGGTGTTTTGGTGGGACAACAAATGAGTCATAGTAATGCTTGTGAGAAAGGAGAAAATGTATGATCTACAAGGAGCAAATGAGGGTTGAATTGGAAAGAGGAAGTAGTAAATACACAATTTACAAGTGCTGGCTCTAAAGAAATGTGAATATATCATGTTAAAAAAAAGTGTGCTGAAAGGAATAACTAGAAGGACAGCTAGTCCCTGGGTGAAGGAAGAATTAGTGGGTCATCTGATTTCAACCCAGGCATTTGTCATCACTGTACTGGCTGCTGGAAGTCACACTGGCACAAAGGTGAAAGAGATGGAGTCCACCAAGAGGAAAAGAGATGGAGGTGACAGTGCAACAAAGTCTGACAGAAAACCACAGAGGTTATGGCAAAAACTACTTGTGTGGTGGAGTTGGTCCTGGGGCAGGGATGAAAGCAGGAGTGAGAACTGGAGGGGTGACAGTTGAGAAAGAGAAATGAAACAATGAATATTTTCCCTGTTTATGCTAAAAATAGCACCAAGTAGATCTTCTTATTTATCAAAAATCTTCACTTATTTATTAAAAATCAAGTTAAAAAGGAGCCTAGTAGAACCAGCAATACCCTCTCTACAGTAGCTACATCACACGTGCAAATAAAATATGTTGCTAAACTTGGGGTTTTTTTTCCTATGTAAGGACTAAACCCAGTTATCATTAACTCTCATGCACATATAACCACTAACACTTTATGCTTGTAGTGTTCCCATGCACTGCATGAAAGCTGAAGAATTGAGTAATGTCATGTTCTGCACCAGAAAACTGCAGCATTTAGCCAGTGTACATTTCCCAGAGTAATTGTATGGTATTTCTAATTTTTAGAGATTTCATTAATGGTCAAAACAGATCTGTTTTTTTATACAAAGGAATGATTTAAGAGAAAATCTGAAATGTCTGCTCTGGCAAGCACATTGATGCATTTTCCAAGATGAGTGGCAAACTGATCTCCAATCCGGCTGTCCTGAGGCTTGCAGCATGGCTAGTGGGAAAATTCTGATTCAGACTCCCAAGTTATAAAATCCTTCTTGTTCCTACGCGTGTTTTTAGAATTCAAAAACCTTTCACAAGATTCTGCGACAAGATTGTGCCCTTTCGGCTTAGGCAGACACTGTATTCCGAGAGCTTCCAACAGAACCTTGCTCTGCTCGCTACAATGAAATCAGGAGATGTTGGATGCATTTCAGTGGAAAAAGGTGCTGTCTATTTTTGAGCACAGGTGCAGCTATTTGTGGTTAGCCATGTCCAGCTTACCTGCAGGCTGCAATTCAGATTGGAGGCTTGGATTTGATTTATGTTAAAACCGGAATTACACAGTTTGCCCTCATTAACCTTTGCAGAAGATAGGGGGACTCTCGGGACAGGCTTGTTCTTGCCAGACTTCTGCTTGGAACAAAACCTCTCTGAGGACAATAGTTTGCATTTGAGTTGAGCTGCATCTGTGCTAGAGCCAGATCTTTGTAGATTGAAAATTGTCCCTTAACCAGTGAGGATTTAAACACCTGGAATGAAAAGATGCACTTGATTCAACACAGCTCTCTTCGTCTCATGTGGGTGTTGAAGAGTACTTGTGACTGTGTTGTGAACGCCTAGTTGGGTCATTTTTATGGTACTGCACATCAGTCATGAACAGGTAGGTATTTTTCATTTTGTTAACACAGGGGAATAGATGCATGGAAGCCATTGTTCTGAAACAACACACATTCAGAGAACTAAGTTGATATTAGATAGACCACTGTGAAGAGAGATGACAAATCCTATTTTAATGATTACCAACACTCCAAGCGTCATCGGATTATGAGAAAGGTCTTAAAAGATGTCTTAGGAAAGATTACTAGATGGCTGTCTAAGAGTCACCCAACACTAATAAAATACCAAACAAACCATTAGCAGTCTGGCAAAGTGGAGACGTGTGAGAATGGTATTGCAAACCTCAAACCAGGATTTTTTCATGATTGATTTTTCTTTTTCTTTTGCAACTTATTGCCTGAATCTAAACCCAAACTTGATTGGTATTTTGGAATAATCCTGAACTATTGTGCAGTGATAGTCAGTATTTCATATTACAGTTACTTAAGGGCTTTTAAATGCTATTAATGGCTTATTAATGGCTTAACACTTGCACAGCCTTTCCCTTGAAGGAATCCCAGCTCACTTGCTGAAGTATTTTCATATCCTTTGATATAGTCTGAAGGAGAACAGAGTGTGAAAAGATTAAAGTTCGAAAAAAACCCCTTGGTTTCACTAAGGTTCCTGGGAGCATTTTGAGAGATAGAATACACTTATCTGATCTCATGCATTAGCTTGATACTCACTAAAAATGCAGGGATGGCTACACCTGGGAAATTGAGCATCTTGGCCAGTTCTAAAGATTTTCATGTTGAAGTTCAGCACTGTCTCCAAGAGTACCTGCAGCAAGCACCATTAATTCTAGAAAAAGTCAGAAAGCTCTAATCTATTCCATTATTAAAATTTAAAAAGGGATCTAGATCATAAATAGCATTTCCATACCTGTAGGGACATACAACTGCTCAAAAGGGAGGAACTGTGGAGGATGAGAATAGGTCCAACCCAACAAAGAGTGACATCCCTGCCGTGTTTTGTTTGGGGCCAGCCAACCCTGAATCTGCAGATTTCCTATTAGCCACTTGTATTTGCTTCGCTAAGAATAATAAATTATCTCTGGCTAGACACCGGGTCTGCCTGAGCTGAGGTAGGAAGTGCTACTGCAGTGCCTTTTGCAGAGCTACAATGTGCAGGCAGCGGGAGCCTGCCCTACCAGCTGGCACCACCTCCGACCAGCCTCATTCTTCCCTGCAAGATCATTCCTGGGACGGGGAACCGCTTCAAGAGCCAGGCGTGAAAGCCTGTCCCCACCCCAGCGATCGCTTCCAGCGTGGCCAGGAGGATGCTGGGAGAGTGGCAGGCAGCTGGGGAGCGCCCTGCCACCCCGGCCGGGCTCAGCCATAACCCCAACGCATTTAGGGGAAAGGTAAGGTGTTTCTTCACACCAGGCTTCTCTCAGGAATGGAGGCAATGGCGTGTTGGAACAATGTCACTCCTAGATACAAACAAGTGAGGGCAACTCAGGCAGTAAAAATGACACAGAAAAACAGAGGGAAGAAAAATTGCACCTTTTGGATTTGCCGCTATTCTTCACATGCACATTTGACACGTAGATGCTATTACAATGGATGCTACAATTCACCGATTAATTAAATCCCAGTTACTGAGCCCATTTCTAGTTCTTGGCTGAAGCCATTTTATTGATAAATTGAATACAATTTCATTGGCTTGCCGTTAAGTAAATCATCAGTGTCAATCAACGTTTTCTTATGGTGCTAAGCCCATAAAAAATGTGCACCAGGCGGAGCAGTGATGAACATAAGCCTCTGAGATCACACCGTGTGTAAGCCTGAAATTCCAGGCTATGAATCAGCCTGTGGACTATGAGGCAGAGCCTGCAGTGATCCTTTGCAAAAAACTGCACATGGATTAACACTTGCTGAAACTTCATTTTCATCAGCGTGTTAGTTAATGTTTTGGGTGTTAGCATCTTGCTGATTGCATTCTTTGTTAAGGAACAGAAAAGAAAGTGGCTCTCAGCAACTTCGGCATGCAGATCTCCCACCCGTGATACTGTATCTCTGAGGGGGAGAAATGAAGGAGGGATGGATTTAAAATCCCAGAGCTGTACCAAGGAATTTCCTCTGTTTAAACAAAGCTCCTTCCATCGCTGTGCTACTTGTGATGCTGCTGGTTATCAGGACCGCTGCAAGCTTCTGGGTTTCTACAGCCAGTAGAGTGGCTGGTGGGTATTCTGAAGGAATTTATTTCTGGTGAGCAAATAACAGTTTAATGTGTCCAGTGCCCTAGGTTAGCATCCCTTGGCTGCCATATGGGACAAGCCAACACACCTGTTTGGTCCTGGAAGCTCTGTTCCTTCCACACTGTAACTGGAAATTGAGGCAAGGGGGTTGTCCTGCCTTAATTCTGCTAAAATCCCTCCCTTGCCATCTGTAGACCCATATGAAGTACTAGATGCAAGGAAGAAAAGAAGATAAATGATGTTCTAGAGAAGGTAAAAGGAATTCTGCGTGGCCTTGTCAAAAATGGAGAACAGATTTCTAGAAGTTTCATTTTCAACTGATTTGTTCCAGTGGAGTGCAGAAGAAAATGGTGGGACTACTGCACTTGCTCGAAATTAGGTTTCATCCCTTTCATTCTATTTCTTTTAGAAACCTGTGTCTCCAAGGTCTTTTTTTTTGTCCTGTGACTAAGAGGCAGAAACAATACCCAAGTCAAATGCCCGCATTTGTAGCCTAAAGACAAACAATACAGTGCTCAACCATGCAAATTAACGTAGCAGTCAGAATCCACCAGTTGTCTGGGATATCAGATTATGGTTTGAGACAACTTCTTTTAACCTAATGAGTCTGCATTCTTTGTTAAAGCAAATTAGCATAATTCCACTATCGAGGTCGAGGTAGCTGTACTATTTCGGGTATGTTCTTACACCCTGCTTATCTTCTGAGAGCTTCACAGCGGAGCTTTGAGCAATACCACTAATATCAGGAATAAGTTGCTTTGTCCCCTCTGAGACAAAACCTAAAAACGCTATAGCAGTTAATACAACTTTAAAAATGCAGATACCATTTATAAAACATTTATGAAAGCCTGTATCTCACGCAGTACAGATATGCACAAATATAAAAAAAAGTTCACGTGAAAACATCCTGCAGACACAGGAAGGAAACTTGCAGCTTAGACAACATGCATTTCCGCTCACATTTGACACAATTCTCATGATTTTGTGCATGTATGTGTGCACAAAACCAGCAGTATCACTTTTGTTGCTTTTAAAACAATATTCTAAAATAATTTTTAAAAATTAATTTTTAAAAAACACTTTAAAAATATTT
>NW_010424032.1:1478-1723 GCF_000710305.1 Buceros rhinoceros silvestris | reverse complement strand
GAAAGGATCGATTGTACAAGGATTAACGATACTGATGGCCTTGCTATTAATGATTGCAATAACAGGATGTGTCTTAAAATGCGCTTCTCAGGCTATTAAGAAAGATGTTGTCGGTCTCTGGATTACCCAAGAAATTCCCAAGGGGAATTGTGGGATTTCTTCAAGAAAATGGGCATATTTTGGGCAATCCAGAATCTTATTTTGAGTTAGCAAAGCTATAATTCTAAAGTTCGCTTAAAGTCTGC
>NW_010424032.1:0-777 GCF_000710305.1 Buceros rhinoceros silvestris | reverse complement strand
GCTGGGGAGTGAGGTGCCAAGGTTGTACTGCGGGGTGAGAGGTCACAGTCAGCAGAGGACATCCCTCTGGCATGGAGAGGGGATGGATGGAGACCTTCTCCTCAGGTGGGGTGGGGTTGTCCCTCCAACATGGAGAGGGGATGGAGGGGGATGTTCTCCTCAGGTGGGCTGGGTTTGTCCCTTCAATACGGAGAGGGGATAGTTGGGGACATCCCTCCCGCATGGATATGGGATGGATGGGGGCCTTCTCCTGAGGAGGGCTGGGGACATACTTCCAACATGGAGAGGGGATGGATGGAGACGTCCCTCTGGCTTAATGACAGCTGGATGGCGATGTTCTGCTGAGGTGTGGTGGGGATGTCTCTCCAAGATGGAGAGAGGTGGGACACAGACATCTACCCTGGCTCAGGATGAGGACATCCCTCCCGCGCACAGAGTCGGCTGGAGGGAGATGTCACTCCAGGATGGGTCAGGGATGCTTGGGACATCTGGGTGCAGCAGGGTCAGAGGTCCCCTGTCCCACCTGCCCGTTGTTGACAGCCGCGTGCTGCACCAAGCAGGTGAACACCACCATGGTGAGGAACTTGTTGAGCTCTGCCATGGTCCGCAGCGAGGAGGGGACACCTGAGCAGGTGGAGGGAACAGCAAAGACCATCAACAACCTGTACTCGTCCCCACCACCGCCCCTGGAGACATCCCATGGGGGCAAGGCCACCCTACCCGAGGAGGTCCTGCCCAAGAAGCCGTTGGTGACGATGTCCATCACCCCGGCCTGCA
>NW_010424031.1:0-36796 GCF_000710305.1 Buceros rhinoceros silvestris | reverse complement strand
GTCGTGGTATTGCTTCCAAACTCCTTTTGAGCCTCAGTGCAGCACCCGCTGGAGGTCACGGGAAGGGTCCTGTGGAGCCGGAAAGAACCTCGAAAAAACCTGACGTCTAAGTTCTCCCTTGAAACATCTACCTTTTTTTAAACTTCTTGCACAGAATATGTACAAATTCCGAACTAAACACAACCCCAAGTCTTCCTGAAAGTATATATCCTACTGTGAAAGTTACTTAAAAACAAACAAATAAACTGAACAAAAATCATCTGATGGTGAACTTCTTCAGTTCCTTGACTGGATGCATTTTGAGGAGACTTGCTGTTCTGTTTATCCTCTCTTAAAGCCCATTTCGTTTTGGTCTGTTTTAATTATCTTCATCTCCGGCATCTCGAGTGGCCATCAAGCCATCAATAGGTGGCTGTGCTCTGCTGCAAGAAGGGAAGCGAATGCAAGGAACACAATGACTCTGGTCAGGGTTTTTTGGAAGTGAGGTGCACACGCCATCTCCTTACCCTTGTGATCGCTTTACCTACTGTAGCAAGTAAAACAATTACTCACAGAGCAGTGTAAGGTAAGCTTTAATGCGTTTTAGCTGTCTTGTAATGTAACCTGGCAATGAAAATATTAAAAAATTGCTGATACTAGAGCATTTAAACACGTATTTTGCAACCGGTGATCAGAGTTTATAGCTGGGACATCTCTTTCCTTACTACGGTTGTTAAATGGGTTGCTGATTCATTTTTGTGCTTCTCTGCTGCTGGCTCTCCTGGCTAAGAATCTTGGTTACCCTTTTAAAGCGAGTGTAGCCTGTATGAACAGGGAGCACTGGGAACATGGTATGTTCAAACACGAAAGAGGTGAATTTGGAGTAAAATTATCAATGTGCACATAGCTTGGTTTGGAAACTTCTGGTCGGTGCTGGAATACCCTGTGAATGGGCAAAAGTTCATTGGCTGGCTGCAGCGGATACTTTACACACTGTATTGTAAAGTTTTCCTCCTTGTTGCAGGGAGTGGGGAACATCAACCCATTGCCGCTGAGGAAAAAAATAGCTACTTAAGTGAACCTCCTAAGATCTCGTCAGGTCATTGACAAAATAATTTGGTGTTTTAATCATATTCTAGTGTAATCACACACTTTTATTAATAATAAAATTGCTGCATGTAGGGTAGAAAAATGTTCTGTTACAGAATGAGTATATTCTATTATTCAGGCTATGTGGAAAAAGAGGCTTGGAATACAAGGAGTTTTTACCCTGTCATGCTGAACCTAGAAAGCACCTTTACACTAGTGTGAAGTGTGAAAGTCCAAACTGGTTAAAATCCTGTCACAGCCAATGGTAAAAGGAAAGAGTAGAGGCTTTTTACAGACCTGTATAAAAATCCTTCATTCTCTGGTCTCTGTAGGTGTATGGGTGATGTAGATTATAGCCATGACTAAAAGACTTCAAGGACATACGCCGGTGGGAGGCTGTTTGTTTATTCTTTGTCTATTTTGCCTAGATCCTGCTAGAGAACCACAACATAGTAGTGGACTCAGTAGGTTTGATTCACTGAAGAATCAGTGGCTAATTTGTCACCTCCTCAACGGAGGAGGTTGTTTGGGCCTGTTGCATGCAGATGCTATGTTGCAGTGATGCTCTTGGAGTTCAGTGTCACAGAATTATTTGGATTTCTCAAAGGGATTGTTTCAGGTTGTTGGACTGTAGCAGACCCCAGGCCTCAATTATTTTCTGTCCTGTTTTTGAGGCTTATCTAATAATTACGGAACTAGAAACTTCCTGTCTTCATTGCTAAAGATGGATGGCATTAGGAAGCTTAAACTCCCCCTGGCTATCTCTCATCCTCTTGAATGTGCTTATTTGTGTGTAGTCAGAAACATCGGAGTTATGAATTGGAGCTTAGTAGACCAGCTTGAGGTATGTAATGGTGCCTGTAAGCCAGCAGGAAGTGTGCTGTGGAAGTTGGATGGTTCCTCCGCCCACAATCCGTATGTTGGTTGCTATAGCTCAGTGTCTGATGTGTACACTTACATAAGAGCAATGGCAGTGAGACAGATTTGGCAAGAATCTTCTTGAAAGTCAAACAAGGAAGGTGGAGAAAGGTGTGGAAGTACAGAAGGACTTCTGCCAGCAGCTCTGTGGCCCAGCAAGGGTCAATGAGACTTTTCTTCCTCTCAGAGGTGTGGTTTTGGGTTGTTTTTTTTTTTTCTTTGAGGCTGGAGAGAGAGGTAAGGCATGCAGGTCTTGTTTATTGTAGTAATCATTCCAACTCTATGATGCAAACTAGATATTTTCATTTTAGGGCATGAAGGAGGGGAAAAAAAGATTGTTTTAGAGCATTTGGCTGTCCTAATTGCAGCCTGATTTCTAGAGAATAGAATGCAAAGTGTATTAATGTCATCCTTGGCACGGAATTTTCTTTATATGACATTGGCTCAGTCTTGTTCATCAGACTCTGAATACAGACCTAGAATGGTAAACCACACAAAAACCTTATGGTGTCCTGCATTTTAACTGGAGAGTGGAGGAAAACACTTGCTGTGCCTGTAGGACTTGCTGTCTGTGTCTCCTCTTGACAGTGTTCCACTTTATACAGGTGAATATACATTCACTGGAGCTATGAGCTGAATGAATTTGTGATAAGATGACCTGAAACTACAGTTTTAGCAAGTAAATTTTTTGGATAAAAAGGTTGTCCAACCTCACTAGAAATAAGGCTATGATACACCCGAGCAACTAGAGCTTCCTGTGCCTGCTGTTTCCTTTGGAATTTCTCTTGTGATGAATTGCCATAAAATGGGATTAAAAGCAGAAGGGTTGGTACTTTATTTACCCTGGTGAAAGCTTAGTCCTGAATCTCACAATTTGCCATGTATTACAGATTGTTGAGTCTCTGCAGGACCCCATGAGCTTCAGTAAGTCACCCTGCAGGACAACAACCCTCTGTCTTTGCAGGGCGTTAGGTCTAGCCACTCTTTTTAGGATGCTGATGTTGTCTTAGGGTGAATCATTTCATTCCCCTGCCCTGACTTTTTGCTTCATGGATCTGAAGAGAGCTCCCATGGAGATCAGGAATGGTCTCCTGCGTGATGCCAGGAATGTAAAACCTGGGAAGAGGTTTAAGAGGTAAGACTCAAATGCAGTTATCATTACAGGGACTGTAGGAAAACCCTCTGCTTCCTTTTTGTCGCGTAGTCTCTCCTTAGTGTGTAGTTTCTGCATACCTGTGCAGGACTATACACAGAAGGAACATAGCAGCTTGCCCATAATGTCATGCCAGTACATCTCTGTGGCTGCCAGGCAGGCTTTGTCCAGTCAGCTCAAGCAGGAAAGAACTACCTGGGGTTGATCTGCACCTCGCCTGAGACCTCGTGGGTATATTTTGTCACATATCATGTCTTACATAGCTTAAGTAATCTTTGCCTTTAAAAACATCCCAGGGAGGGGGAGGTGAGTGCAAGTCCATTATTTATTATTATAGCCCTTGCAATCCTGAACTTGCAAACTCTCTAACCTGTCAGGTAAAACAAACCACAAATGAAGAAAGGTTAGAATGTAAAATCCCCAGGTCTGTGTTAAAGTGCTGTTTTATCTACTACCAAAATTGTATGTTGCAAAGGTGAGGGGAACCATTAGAGAACAGGTGCCCTGAATGAGAAAAGATTTCAGATCCTGGGCCTGGAAGCCTCCTTGTTGATTTATTTGAGAAAGCCACAGTAGTTAGTACTTGATTCAGAGCAAAAATGGAGTTTCTCCACTCTTCATCTTCAAGTAAAGACGAATGAGCTTTCATAATGGACCTTGCCCTGCCAATAGGAATAAATGACTGTGATTTCTGAACACTTTCAAGGAGACCTGGAGACTCAATATGCAAAACCTCTCATTCTATCATTGGAAGTGCAGCCTTGGATTATTACTGACAGCCAAGATGCAGTTAAAGTAAAGGTCATGCAGGCTATTGACAATAATAAATTCTAAGATTTGCTATCTTTTTGCTGAGGCCTGCGTTAGGCCATACATCAAAAACCTCTATAAAAAAAAAAGTGGTTTGCCCTCATCCAATAAAAAATGCAATGTACATTTTTCAAGCTTGCTTTTTGAAGGAGCTAGAATAGACCTTTGATTTCACATTCTTATATTTTAAATTAACATGCTGGGAGAACTGCCCACCAAACAATTGGTTTAATCCTCTGTGCCCACCCATAATGTATAATTGAAGTTGCATAAAATGATCGCTTGCTAGTAAGTGTAGAAATCAGCATGATAGTATTTTTGAATAAAGGCCAGTGTAAACACTAGTGAGTTAATTCAATTTTCGGCATGTAAGCCTGAGGTTAAAAAAAAATTTTAAAATCTTAAATATTGCAGGTGAAGTAACTGCCTGTTTCTGATTGGGAGACAAATATGTATTGCTTCAAAACTCGGGGCACATCTTAGTTTTTCTTCATGATTAAATGTGTAAGGAGAAAAAAAGGATAGAACGAACAAAACCAGTAGCTAACAAATAGAGCTGCCCAAGGTTTCAGTTATTGAGGCTTAAAAATGCAGGTAAGAGCAACTCTCTGAACTTAAGCAAATCTTGATAAATGAGTTATAATTTTATCAGTGAAATTAAGATATGAAGCTTCGCTATTTTTGTTTTTTAACTATTGATACGGAAGCACCATTTGAGTCTTTTATTTGAATATAATGAATGAATTTGATTCTTGTATAGAGCAGATTGAGAACCCTGGGTGTTCACTGCGGCTCTGATCTGTTTAGAAAGACCATAGGGAGCTACAGTATAACTTGCCATATTTAAAATTATAACCTAACCCTGATATGGGAAAAATAATCTTGAGAATGAGAGCGAGCAGAGAAGTGCAGCTTTTGACCCTTTGTGCTGGGTCTAACAAAACCTATGCATATTAAGTGCCAGCTGTGGTGGGCAGTTTTGCTACAGGAGCCTTTGCCCAGTGGAGGCTGGACAAACACTGCCAAGTAATGTGGTTTTCTACAGATTGTAACAACTTACAGTCACTGGTAACTCGAAGTCTCAAATTGACAACCTAGCGATGAAAGGTGCTATTTTCTATTATCAGTCCCATGGGTTATCCCCCATACTTGTTTGAGAGCAGTGAGATTTACATAACATATGCTGATCAGGTTTTAAGATACTGCTCAAGTGTCTGAATTTGCTCATGGACATGTCAAAAAGATTCTTGATGGCTGTTTTTAGTTGTAGCTGGAGTGGAGAAAGCAGTAGGAAGAGAATGGTATTTTAAAATCTGTGGCTTCAGTATCACCTGGTAGGTAAACAAACACGTAATTAGATGTTACTTCAAGCATGCAGAACAATAAAAATACATCAGGAACTTTTTATCTCACATGCCTAACTTAAGCCTCTTTACTGTATTGAGTGTGATTGTTGAGACCCTGCCCAAATACATTGATTATCCTGGCATTTGTTATCAAATAAGGAAGAAAAAAGACACAGAATTTAAAAATCTTTCTTAATTCCTAATACATAGCAATTTCTAAACCAAACTTTTTAAACTAAGAAGCTAATATGCATTATGACATGATTGAGAATTTGGATCTAAAGCTTGAGGAAGATGATAGCTGGGCGAGATAGACTGTCTTCTAGTAATATGAGTAGACTTGTAGCTGTGAGAGAAGAAGTGATTTAAACTCATCCTGGAAAGCTTGCTTATGGGTATAGGTGTGAGTGAGTGCAGAAACTGGTGTGAGTGAGTGCAGGAACTAGTGTGAGTATGTGATCATATGCAATGCTATAAAATAGTCATTGCTGAAAATCTGTGGTTTCAAATGCCAATACAAGTTAAGTCAGCGTGGCAATAACATTCTTACTGTCCCTCATTGTGTGTGTTTATGCTGCGTTTTGTTTAGATTATCCGTTTTTGTCACTCTCTTGCTAGTATTTCCCCTTCCAAATGAGTGGTTCCTATGGTAACAGCAGTGTCATTATTCTGGACCAAGCTTAGTGAGTTCTCCAAGTGCAATAGCAAGGCTGTTTCTATCTGTCGAACTGATTCTGTGTCATTTGGATCCAAGTTAACGTGTTTGCTTTTAACCAGCTCTTAAACAGGGCTGTTCTAAGCAGCTGAGGCTCTGCTCAAAGCCTGTCTTCACCACCACATCAGATTATAAAAGGAAAAAACCTAATTCCCTCTGAAAAGCTTGCAAAAATAAATTTCTATTGCTGAACTCCCCAAGGTAACTAGTGAGCTCGTATCCCCTCAAAGCTCTCTGTTTGCATTACTTCCCTTAAATTATGCAACTTGACTTATCATGCTATCATCCTGCTGTTAAATATCTTAGGTGTGCCCAGAGGTGGGCCGTTAGCGCAAAAAAAAAAGTCTTTTAATGTGCCCCATTACTGCAACAGAAAATCCTGCCAACCTGAAGGATTGATTATTGATTGTACTGGTCCTTGTCTCCCCTCAGGTGCAGCAGCAGTGTTTGGTGGTGGCTCAGGACAGCGAGAGGTTGCGGCGTGGCTGTGCAACAGCTAACTCAACACATTATTGCTGTTTTCAGGCAATTAGGCTTAGGGAACAACGTGTACTCAAAATGATGTGTGTTGGAACTAAGTCTTGGAACTGTCTTTCTGCTTATTTAATGTGTCTCTTTATTCTGAATGTACCAGGGAGGCCTGTCAGCTGACCCGTGCTTTGAACCTTACCAAATGAGTTCAGAAAGTTCTGATATATTGGAGGCTTTGAGTCTGAACATAATAGTTTTGTTTTACTTCTGGGATTTGTCTTGGGTTGGGGGAGAAGAAGTAGAGCTCTGTGTGTGTGTGTGTTTTGTTTTTCCTTCAATTTAAATTTTTTACCTTTGTGCCAGTTAGTACCCTAAAATGCCCAGCATGAGTCATGCAGAAATTGATTGAAATGTGACTGTGTGTATGATACTTTGTTTAGGATTCTCTGTGAAATCAAGGTGAATCACAACTTTTTTCTGTTTAATGTTGAAGCTTATTACAATGACTCTATTTTTTGGCAGATTATGTCCATTTCATTAAGGATAAGTTGCTCCCATTTCTTCACAGAGCCTTCTACCACAACTACGTATTTTTTCCATGAGTAAGATACGTGGTAGAAGCTCATTTGTAGCACTTAAGTCTGTAATGTTACATGACTCTTCCAAGCAGGGATGAAAGTCTTGCTTCCTTGTGTTTTTTATATTGTCCAAGCACCTCCCTTTTGGACAACTGTACCTGTTCTGTTAAGAGGGACTTTAGGTGTGTTTAGGTTGAAATCCAGAAGCATTAATGTTAATTTTCAGTCCATGATAAAACCTACTGAGTGTGACATTTCCAGTGATGTAGTTTTTCATGTAGATTTGGGTTGTTCTGCTGTGGCAAGAAAGCTGCCAAATTCATTCTGCCAGTGGTTCCAGTATCTCTGTACCTGCAGTCTGCTGTATGAATTCTTTATTTTACTGTGAATGTTCTCCTGGTGTCCAGAAGGGCAGCCTTGGTGAGCAGATAGGGATTGTTCTCAGATTAAGGCATCTGGTAATGCATCATCAACTGCCAGTCACCACAGAGCTTAACTTCCCATGTGCAAATCTTTCCCATGCTGGGCATGCATAAAGAAGTGGGGAGTAAGAGCACAAGGGCAGGGGTTCATGACACCTTTGGAACAACTACTTAAGACTTGTGTCAACTTCTCCGATATACTGTTCAGGAGTCTAGCATCACGCTTTTCTCTGGCATGCATGTGGAAAAAAACAAACAAATATCTACTTGGGTAAACAGCATCTAACAGTGAGTGAACTGTGCTCTACTCCCAACTGCCAAAGCTGCCCGTTGGATTTGTGCTTTGACAGTGAAAAACTGTCTTGTAGTTGGGCTTGATGTATAATGGTATTTTTTCCCATTTTTAATATAGTACACTAACAAAAGGATTCAATTGCTAAACACTGGCCACTTATGTGGAATCTGAGAGTATTCAAGATGATACAGCCACCTGTGGTTTGCTGCTGCTGGCTCTTCCTACCAGTCAGACACAGAATCAAGTTGCTTACAGCGTATCAGTAGCTCTATGTGGTGATCTTTAGTCACACAAAAGGCTTCCAAGGGGGTCTGCTGCCACTGAAGATCACTGACACTACTAGCTTTTCAATTCCATTTTCAGTATGCTGAATGTTCATCAGCATGTGGCCAGTACCTGACTTTTCCAGGAAGAACACTGTCCGTTATGAGCCAGAGGGCCAGTAGATAACTGAAAATATGCTGTTAAAATATGACTGAATCTCTCTTGAAAGATCCTTCCTTGCTTTAGAGAATGATAACTAAAGCTAGTTGCTGTGGTTTAATGTCCATATACAGGAAACGGCTTGATAGTTGCCAGCTTCGCAGGTTACAGGTCTGAAGAGTTCTCTGTGAGGTCATCAAGATTAGCATCTTGCAAAAAATGAATTCCCAGATTTGTACAGTTGCTGTATATTGCAGTGGAACAGACTTACTTGTTTTAAAGTTTTACATCCCTTTCTGACGTTCATCCTGTTCAACAATACTGTGTTTTCTCTTTGGACCATTAAGTTCTGAACTATCCTTTGCTGTTCTGGAGTTGTAAGATTCTGCAAGGTATTTCCTATTTCCAGTGTTGCATCCAACACAGATGCAGGAGCTCTCCTACGAGATGCGGCTTCTTCAGGTTTGTACCCCTCTGACCAGTGACGAGAACTTGAATGTTAATATTTGAAACAAACTAAGAGCAAAACTAAAATTCACTTCTACAACAATACTGTAAGACCACATACTAAAATAGATTTACAGCTGGAGAATCTAACTCATAACTGAAACTCTATTTGTGTTCAAAATCAGCCATAATATACCTTTCCATGAGAAACCATGAAAAAGGGAAGGGGATGCACAGAGGGGGCTGAGAGCACTCTGCACTGAAAGAACAACAAAAATTCTGAGTCTGGAGAGTAAGTTTCTGCAGAACTGTTTTTCTTTCTTGATATAAACTATAGATTACAGTATATGTTAAAAATTGCATTTTATTATGCCCTGTAATGTGTATGAATTAAATATATTAATCAATATATAGTGTCTCTGTATAAAATACTATTTTACTTAGTATAAAGTATGTATTAGTTACCGTTTTTTCTTTAAGAGCGTAAAGGAAACACTGTGGTAATATGTGGCTCCCTAAAAGTGGGATAAATGGAGCTAGCTATGTTCTCAGCATAATCAGATAATTTTTTTTTTTTTACACATACCTGACTCAGAATGACAGTAAGGTTCATCCAGAAGCCAGTTCTTAATAGTTCAGTGGCTTAAGTATGGTAGAACAGCGGAACTTAATTCCACTTGGTGTCTATAGAATATTGCAGAAGAAAGTAGTTTTGGTCTGCTGCTGTTCTAATCAGCTACTGAAAATATATGTCTATCTTTGATTTTTAAATGCAACACTTCATATGCTTCCCCAAGCAGGTGATATGAAGAAAGTGAACAATTTGGGATTTACATAAATCAAATGCAAACAACCTTTGTGAAGGGTGTGACCAAATGCTATCAAAGAAAGAGTATGTGAGTGGAAGATAAACTGCTTTTAAGCCTCACAGTAGAGATTGGTTGTGGACTTATTCTATGAAGAAAGTAGAGAAGCTGGAAATTAACTGTTGTGTATCCTTTCAGAGTTCGACCACTAATATTTAAACTGTGATTTGCAAGGTGGTGCTGACTGACTTCTGAAAACTGTTTTCCTGTTGGAAACAGCTGCTGCATCTGTATATTCCTGGGGTCAGTTTGGCCTAATTCTTCACTTCTCCTGTATGGGAATGGTTTTAGATAGGAATCAGTTAAATTATTTGTGTGAAGGAGATAGATAGATTCAGGCACAGGAATACTGGACATCTCCTAAGAACAGAATATGCTGATGTTGTACTAAGTAATTCTTTAGACTTTGCTGAGAAGTCTCTTTTGAAGAGGCTTGCATTCCTCTTTGGGTTCTGGGCTTGTTCGTCTGGGTGAGATGTTCATAGGTGAGACTTTCACCTGCTCTGAGAGATATTGCTAACTGCTAAGCAACGAACACTTTCTACTGTAGAAAGTGCTGGTCTTCAGCCAGCAACACATTATTTGTGAGGCCAAGAGAAGCATCAGGCGAAAGATGACTTGCTAGCCTAACACAGTGGGAATCTTGGCTAGAAACTAGGTTTTGCTTTGAGGAGTAAGCTTTTTACACTGGGCTTCTTTACAGTCTGGGTAACTGCGCTGAGGATGGAAATTCACCCTGCTCCAGGCTCATGCCCTGCACAGCTGCACACTTCTGCAGTCAGGACTTGGAGCACTTCTCAGCTTTCCATCCAGACATGTGTCCCAGGTTCTTCCCAGATCCATGCCAAGGAAAGACCTAGACACAAGGAAAGGAAATCAGACTGGTGGGAGTTGCAGCAGGCTCCAGCCATGGCCTGGTTGTGGACTTGGTGGAGTCAGAGCTGTAGCCTTGCTGTGGGAAACACAGCCCACACAAATTAGCAATAGCCAAAAGTCCATTCAGCTTCAGAATTAGCTTTGACCAGTCACTGAAACACTGGTGTTTGGGCTGAAGCACTTCTGAGTAGGCAGAAAGGCAGGTCAAAAAAGGAGAGGTGTTCTTGGGGTCTTTTTAGGTGTTCTTAGTCATTTAAGAAAGCTGCTGAGTTTGTTCGGCTTTCAGATGGAAGCAGTTCAACCAGTCATGTTCTTTAGGTAATGTATTGCTTTGTGGACAGCTGATGTTTGTGCATTTGCAAAAAATACTATTATAGGATGAAAATCATTGCATAAACATGCCTATGAAAAGGAAGAGCCTCATTAAAAGAGAATAGAGTCCAGAAATTAGAGCCAAAACATCAATCCTTTCTTACCAAAGGACAATTAATTCCCCTTACAGAATTTGGATTTTAACTGATTAGAAATGCATTTTACTCTAAGGACTAATTTAGGAACTGGGTCAGTGGCTGCAATACCACCCTCATCAGTTATATGATGGATAGAGGCATCTGACACTACCTTTGCTCTTCGAAAGGTTTCCAGCAGATTCCTCTGTCATCTTGTGACTGCATTTGATCCTTAGCTTTTCAAAACAATAAAACATATAAAGACTTTGCTAAAGACGGTTGCTAATGCTGCTTATTTATCAAGAGCAAGAAAATAGTCTACCCTGAAGCATAGTACTTTCATTTATTGTTTTTTCAGAAGAGTAATAGTATTTCCTCATAATAATTTATTAAAGTTAGTTTAAATGAAGAATGACTATATGCAGGACGTGGGGTGAGTAGAGCATCTAATTGCTTTTTTTGTAATGTGGATTAGAATAGTGTGTTTCTTACTTGGTTCAGACATTTTGAAGGTGAAGTATTGTAGTATGCAATTTTAGGAATAATAAACTGAATTTCTCAATGTTAATAAAAAATGATTTTTTACAGGTTTAATTATTTACAAAACCTAACTTTAATGCCTAAGCAATGAGAAGGTGGCTGTGGTTGTGCCAGGCATAAACAGACATTTTACTAGCTTGCTCCATGCAGTTGTCAGTGTAGGTTAATCCAAGCCTGACACAATGCTCAGAATCACTCGAGGGCCTCTCAGCGCAGACTACACTTATTATCAATAGTGTCAGGCAATATGATGCCTTCGTGTTGGTGACGTACCAGCACCACTGCATCTAGCAGAAGCTGCCACTTAGTTTATTCTATCTTGTGAACCAGAAGCACTTAAAAACCCCAACCAACCAAACTAAAACAAACAAAACCACAGAGAAAAACCAACAAGCATCCTGCCACAACCAAACAAAAGAGAAACAAAGATAAGAATCTTTAGCTTTTTTTTTAATGGGTGTGTCAACCATCATTCATCAGTGGAAGCTCAGACCGTCCAGGTTCAGACTATCAAATACAAACCAGTGATTGCAAAACCAGTTCAGTCATCAGTGAGTTAATTGTATCATGCCAAAGTACAGCCTTTAAATGGTGTAACAATATAATATATTGATTGGAATTATCTAAATACATTTCAAAACTTTTAAATTTATTTTTTTCTTGCAGGTACTGATTTGTTCTATGATTTTACCTTTTGGGAGTCTAGTTCTGTGATTTCAACTGTATAAGGTCTGTGTACAGACAAAATACATAGATGAGGCTGGATAACATGTATATTAAAATGTTTGAACTAATTTATTTTTCTGCAAAGATTATGCAATAGTAACATCACAGAGTTGACGTAGTTGACTGAACAAACTTTAAAGCATCCACTTTCTGGAAAGCATAGATTTTTCTTGGTGCATTTTCAGAACTCAGTTTTTCAATTTGAAAATAATTCTAAATACCTGCCCTTGAGCCAAAGAATGTCAGTTAAGTTGCTGTTAACAGCGATGCCTTGTGTAATGGCACCTGTCTGATTTTCCACCTACGCTTCTTGCTTGCCACTTTTTATAGCGAAATTTGGATAAGGAGAGCCGTGGGGGTTATTTAAAGCTTATACTGAACTTAAGGGAGACTTTTTTAAGTCCATAACCAGGTATCTGGGACTCAGTAATGGCCATTGGTGTTCCCAGTATTGCTGGTAATCTCCTTCTAATTTTATTAACTGACTGAAGGAACTTGGTTCTGAAGTATCTGTATCTGTCTCAATTTGACTAATTGGTTCTACTTGAGTACACAGAAGGAAGTTTTTTACGTGAGCTGAGATTTCTAGAATGCAACTGGTTGCACAAATCTCCCCGTAGGATCAATGGAAAAAACCAGGCCTGCACCATCTTCCCTGTTTGAGACATTTGTTCTGTGGTTAAATGAATCATGGTATAAGGTCTTTTTTCTCTCCTCTTTAACCGTAAAGAGAACAGAAGGTGATGAACCAGGGTGTGTATATCTACAGTCTAGAGTCCTAAGCTAGGTGTAGATCTCACCTTCAGTACCATCTGAGCTCCTGTCACATTGGTGTAAGGCTTGTCACTGACTTTCAGGATCTGCATGTTCTGTTTCTAATTAATTGTCTGGATGAATCTTGGATAAAGCCCAGTTAGCAGAATGTTTCTTCCTGGGTTAGAAAAAAGTCTTAAGTACAGGATATAAAAGATTAGTGATGCTAGAAAATATTTTTTTCCAGAGCAAAATATTATTGCAGCTTAGGGTGATTAGTAATAACAGTATGTGTCAAAGGATAACATGGAGCTTTGATTTCTTTTTATGTATCTGAACTTGCACATCAGTTATGGAAAACAGCATTTTATGAAAATCCATTGTGTTCTGTAAGATACAAAGCAAGGACATTACATGTGAGCTGGGAAAAGGGTTTTCTTAGGTATTTTATTAAGGGAAGAATTATGCTTCATTTCTATGTTTTAGAAGTTATTTTACATATAAACTTAGGAGTGGTCTCAGCAGTTTTTTGTTGGTTCTTGTCACAGTAAACAAAAAGTGACACTGTAGAGGCAGACTACTTTTTAATGACTCTAAGACAAAATGGGGCAAAGGACATGGCAGGACAGTGAAGACCTCACAGACAAAACCCTTGGATTCCAGAGAGGTACAGCCAGGAGAGAGGTATCAAATGTGAAAAGGGTGCCCCAGGATACAGTTAGATAATACAGGTTGTTACAACTCCTGAGCTCATCAAATTAAACTCCATGCTTTGTCATTTACAGTGTGGTGTTACACAGTATAATTTAAAAGGAGAGGGGCTCTACTTTTGTCATTTGAACATGCTTATGAAAAAATACGCCTCTGTTTCAGTCTCTGAAAGCTTCCTTTAAAAAGTTCAAGACTTGCCTAAAATTCTAGTGTATGACTTTTATGAACTGAGTGTGTGCATGTGTATGTACATACCTTATATAAAATATATGTGGTAAACTGTGAAATACTGTTATAATCTGAACTGACCTTTAACTACCTTGCCTAGTGCCCTGAAGTCACCAGTAATGACTCATTATTGCTGTTTGACATTTTAAAAATAGCCTGAGAACTGAATAGTTAAATGACAATTAGGTTACTGATAATATAAAAAGCAAATCTTGTGATTCATTATGAGTAGTAAGCTCATGTTTTTAGGATATTTTTAAAAGAAATCACAAATAGATTTCTGTCAATAAAATTGTCACTTGCGTATCTGACAAAACCAGAGATTCCTCATTTTAAAAGTACATCAAGAAAGGTATTCTGGATAACTCAAACTCTGAAAATTATTGCTTGAAATGTTATTTCTACTAACTGCAGCTTGACTTGTGATATAATTCCAGTTATCTTATTAAATGTAGTTTAATGGCTTGTGATTTAAGAACACCCCCCAGTGTGTGTGTATATGGAAATACACGTGCATGTATGCAGTAAATTCCCTGCAATGCTCTAAAATAACACTTGTGTATAAAGTATCACATGGCTTCAGCAGTTGTAAGTACCATGGTTATATTGGAGCATGAGATACTTTCTCCACGGATAACATAAATAACATGCATATACATACCTGGGCACACATTGTTAAAAGTGTGTTCCTGAGGTTACAAACTCAACAGTCCCAAATCTATGAGGTGTTAAAATGGAAGCTGGCTGTGGAGTTTTAACATACTCTGCGTGTGTATGTATCATGATATGCTTGAGTTATCGCAGTATGAGCCACTGCAATCTTTTGCCTCAGCAACCCCTTCCCCTTCTGAGAAAGGAATATGTTCTTTTATTGGAAAAATTAAATTTTTTCTTTGTCCTCTCTCTGTCTTTAGCAGAATGCTTGGCCTGTGCCTTAAAACCTGCTTACCTATCATGACTGACTTCTAAGACAATTTTTAGTTTACAGGCTTTTTGCTTCAATATAATTGCAGTGTTCTTCATGTGCAGTAATTAACTTGGTGTCTTGGATTAGGAAGTGTTAGTTTTTTTTTTATTTCCTCAGTGCTTGTGCAATTCAGGCAGTAGATGATGGATCATGAAATGAAATAGAGCATACAGTTAACGTGCATCTATGGGAACCAAACAGGTCTTCAGGGCATGACTGAAGTATCAGTGTTTCCATTCCCTTAGTCCACTACAGTTTTTCTTCTGTGGGCGAATTTAGATGGTTATTGGTAAGGACATGGCACAATTGTGCTGTGGTAACCATCTCCTTGAGAAATGGGAAGTGACCATGAAAAAGAAACAGAGAATCCAAGAGTTCAGTTCTCAGTTTCAGGAGGCACTTCTCACCTACTTAAGGCTGTCACCTTACAGCATTATGGAAGAATATGGATTCTGTTGTCCTTGCTATCTCTGTCAGATGCTGCTCTGGGTATGAGCAAGGATAAAGTGAGATCTTTTAGATTGCTTTACTAACCACATTAAAATAGTATAGTCTGACATAGTGCAGCATGGGACTGGGAGAGGAGCACTAGACAGATCAAAGTTAGTATGTTAAAATGTATTAGGGACTACAGTTCATTACAGTTGTTGAGAATTGGAGGGGATTTAGAAAAAGCCGTGGAAATATTTGAAGGGCTGAAAATAGCCTTCTCAAAGATCATTTTCATGGGAATATGGATGTTTCTTAGTGAGTGCCACCTTCCCTCTAAAGACACAGTGTGATAAAATAAGAGAAATTGAAGCCTGAAAAACTACTTGGTTTTGTTACTCAAGGAGTACAGTTACAATAGATAAAATTACATTAGAGCATCTCATAGGTTGCTCTTGTGCTTAGATGAAGCTAGGAAGCTACTTATTAGGGTCTCTCAGCTTGTAAAGTCTCTCCAGGTTTGGCACGCTTAATTCCGCAGTCTTATGTTAAGTGGTGAAGTGGAACAGTTTAGTATGGATCTAGGAACCTGTGAGCAGGAGTTGAAGAAAAGGCTGTATTGAGAGCTGCTTCTGTACCCGTTAAGTACCCAGTTATGGAATTTTAAGGAAAAACAGGCTGTTTTGTGCATTCCAGTAGTAAGCAACATCAAACCCGTATGCAGCTTCTTCACAGAAAAGCCTTATGGCCAGATGTATATACTGCTGGCTGTCTCCAGTGAAATGGAATACAAATAGCAATGCTGCCATTCGCACTTGATTGTATGTTTGTCTTCTGAACATGGATGTTTGTAGCATCCTCAGTCTCCACTCACTTTATTTGCATGTGTTTCCATAATCCCAAGATCTAGAAATTATGCTTCTTTGGAGCAGGTGTTGAACTTAGTTCTGCTTCATGTTTGGAATATGTGTATTTGTTTTTGTTTCTTGATTATGGTATATAAAAATACACTACTAACGACATTGACTGTGCATTCCACCTACTATCGCTTTATCATGTACTGTACTTCCATTATTGCAGTAATTAGTTAAAAGCAAAGTCTTCTAAACTTTTATTACGCATTATAAAGATACAGTATACCTTTGTTTTCAGTTTACAATATTCTTTGCTTCATCTGTGTTCACCCTAGACATAACAAACTATTATTGCTACGCAATTGCAGTACAAGTTTAGTGGTTACTTTTAAAGTATCTTTCAGATGACTAATTATCTGTAAACAACATATTTATCAGGGGGAGCATCAGTGGCAGCTGAGAAGACAAATATAACTCTTAACTTTATCTTTTCTTCATGGAAACTTTGTACTTGTTTTAAAATGGCAATTTCCTCACTGATGCAGAGAGAAGTTTAACAGTTTAAGGATTATCTGTCTTCTGTTTGGATGGAGGTATATGAGTATAAAACCGGTAAATAAATCTGAGATAAAATCCTGAACTAGGAAAGACTTATTCTTGGCGGAGGTGGTCAAATAGCCTTGGTGGAGGGTGGAGATGGGTGAGCAGACAGAGTGTTGGCACATCTTTAGTAATGGTGCAGAATCCACATCTTGTCACCACAGTATATTGCTCTATACTCATAGCCATTGTTGTGTCACCAGGGTACAGATGGCCTTTTCTTGGGTTTGTTCTTAGATGAAGGTGCCGGAGACCTGTTGCTTTTAAAAAGGTGTGGTGTAAGTTCACCACATCACTTTCTTCATAGAAGGTGGTTGGGTGATGGTGTAGTAGTAAACCATAAGAGGCAAAGCAAAAAGGGGAGAATGTGATTAGAGCAGCAAACGGAGGGAAGCAAGCTAGCTGTGTGAAATAGTTTCAGTCATTCCATGTCCAAACAACATGATTTTGACTGTTTTGTTGTTGTTCTTAGTAACCAATCTATTAAGTATTTCTTCAAATATGCATACATACTTATGTAACAACTTTCAAATGTTTTAAAAATCCAGCCTACTTGGGAGGAGTGATACTGCCAACACAAGTAATTGCATATACATTCTTTGCTAGTACACCTTGAAAGGAATAGGAATCAATGCTATTCTTGCCACCTTTTAGAGTAGCCGTCCTCACTTGTCTTCCTTATTGCAGAGTGAGAAAAGGAATTTAGAAAACTATCTCACCACTGTTAAGGTTCATTTAGCAAACTTTGGTTCCCTGTTATCATTTGCCTGCTGGTGTCTCCCTGACATGCAGCATTGTATCTTCCAGCTTCTCAGGGAGGAAGTATAATTGACATACTATTGAAAACAGCTTAAGGTCTGCATTAAGACTTCCTGTTTTACTAACAAGACTTGAACATTTTCTAACAGTTTTTTCCAAGATATCTCTAGCAGATATGAGCACTTGTGAATTCTAAACAAAATCAGTAGGAGAGCCATGAGGTCCTAACCCTGCTTCATGTAATGTCTGTGCATATGGTTTTAGTTTTGCCTTTACAATTTAAGAATCTTTTATCTTGCCTGGTTGAACAGTATGACTACAGAAATAGGTGACGATTCTTCCTGACTTTATAACTAGGCAAATGCTGGAGAATGTATGTAAGCAGTTATCCATCTGTGGCAGCTGATGGATGGCTTCTAATCCAGTCCAATATAATTATATTTAATACATGGTTTGTGCAGCCACTGAGGTGAAAGTAAACTAGAGGAACTACTTGAAGCTGCAAGTCAATATCAGTGTATTCTTTACTCTTTCTGGGTTTACTTGGAGCATTTGTAAAAAAAACAAACCCCCCCCAAAACCCTCTGGAAACCAACTCAGCCAACTGCTGAGTAAAATTTTTAACTTGTGTGCTATTGTCAAGGAAGCCAAGCAGCTGAAAACATTCTCAAGAAGAGAACCTTCAAATTGTCTGATAATTTGCTGTGTTAAGTGCAGATAAGGAGCCTGATTTTGATTAGGTACTTCTGATGTTGGCAGAGTTTTGGATCCTAGTAATATAGCTCTTTAATAGTTGGAAAGCCTTGACACAGTTTACTATTTTAACACAGTGGCTGGTAAAATATACTTGGGTCTCTTGTGGATGCTGGACCTTTCTGTTTTATACATCTGGTATGTTACAGATGCAGAAGAGACTTTCAGCTGAACTGCTGAAAATTTTGAAATCTCTCTTAATTCTGTGTCTTACTCTCATTGTTTATTTTCCCAATATTTACTCAAAAATTAACGTCCTTCAATTTCTATCTTCCCTCTTAAAGCAACTATTGGTAAGGTGAACAGTGAAGTCAGTTCAAGTTCATGTTGTTTGAAAGGCACACTTAGTGGGATATCTTGGCCGATTTTCATTCCAAAACATTTAATTGTTTCCAAACTCTTCTCAATAAATGGGTGTCAAGTTAAACCTAAACGACAGGCTTTCAATGACCCTTTGCTGCCCTGTTTATCAGGTCCTAGACCTGTTGCTTTTTCCCAAATATTTAACTTAAAATACCTTTCAGCTAAGCCTGCTACATCCTTTTCTGTTGTCTTTTGTTAATGAGAATAATTGATCCTTTTGCTCTTTATCATTCCTTTGTGTATCTGTAGACAGTTGCATCTACAATCAGTCTTTTCATTTTAGCAAAAAAAAAAACCCCAAACCAAAAAACATTCCTTGTTCTCTTAATCTGAATTCATGTATCTTGGGGGCTTTTTTCCCCACACTCTTGAGATCTTTTGCTTCTGTCTTCTAAACTTTCTTCAATTTAATTATTCTGAAATGTGTCAGAGAATGTGCTGCTTTAGATGAGATCAAACTTTTGTAAGAGAAAACCCCAGGTCACTTAGAACAAATATAAGCAGTGGAATTCCTTTCATATTTTTCTGTTCTGAGCAATACTCTCCAGGTTTTATTTTTTAATTAACGGAAAGAAAGTCTTGGTTCTAATGCTTCTTATACTTCCTTTGTGTAGTTTGCTATGCTGGGCAGACTCCAAATTCACCTGCTTAGGTCTTTGTTCTCCTTCCTACCTTCATTTTGGGTGGAAGATGGGTCACCTGTCTGGTGTCCCGCATCAGTACTTTTTGGACAGACTGTCCATTGAGCTTGGTCTCAATCAAGGGGAAAAAAAAATCACTTGATCACTTGTAGTCTGTGTTCATGCATGTGTATATGCCTGAATATATTTCATTAGAGGAATGAAAAAGACAGAAGAGGTGCCCAAAGCGTGCAGGTAATCTTTATCTTTCACTTCTGTTGTGTTAGACACTTCAGAATTATTATTGATAACCTCTAACTGAGGTTAGAAGGGTTGTTAACATCCACATTGTTGTAGGAATGGTGGACGGGGACAGTGTGGTGAGGAGCTTGCTGATTCCATAGCAGTGAATTGATGTGTGTGCGCTGTTTATTCTACACACTATCAGTCTAAAGAGTAAATAATAGGAACTCTAAACTGCGCTGGTCATGTCTGTCAGTGTAGCAGAGCAGAATTAATAAATTCTACTTATTTAAGATGTTACTTATATAGTATAACCTTCTGCGGAGGATTCTTTTTTTCTTCTGCCAATGCTGTATGAAATAGTTTCAATAGAAATAAAGGACTTGAGCTACACAGCTTTTCTGAATTGAATTTCTATCCCTGCTGATGTGTAGGGGAAAAAAAAGGCAGAAAAACAAACTAATGTAATTTTATATGTGAAATATACTGTCATTCATAAAATTTTGAACAAACAACACTTTCTATAGGATATGGAAATTAGGAGACTGGTTTACGTCTACTGATGCAGAAATACTTAGGTAGGGTAGAAAATATACCGAAGCTTCTAGAAATTAATCTAAAACTTCGTGGTTTCAGTGTTTTCCATTGACACAATGAGATTTTAAAATTCTCTACCTTTTTTCTTATTTTCCTTCAGGGAAATGTCAGATATAAGAATTCATACTTCAATATTTTTTTTAGTCTGCACAGAGATTACCTGCAGTTTTTTTTAGAGCTGCATTTCAGCTCAACTGTTTTGAAGAGAGACTATACCAAGACTACCATCTCTTCTGAAGGCTGAGCTGTGTTTGTGGAATATAGCAGATTGATCCCCTTCTGGGAGTATCCATAACTTTTAATTTCAAAACCTTATTTAGACAGTTGAATACTTATTGTTCCACATGACAACTAAACTAAATGGAAGTTTAACTCCTTTCAGTTGAAGCAATTTTCACATTAGGTGCTAGCAACTTTAGTTTCCTCCTCTTGAGTTCCTGGGAGATTTCTAGACTGGAAAGGAAATCCTTGTGCCAAGCACCAAAGAATGAGTCTGTGACATTACTTTTTCTGCAGTAGAGAAAAACTTATTACGAAACATTTTGTTTAAACCTGAGCTCTGCACAGTTTTGATTTTGGTATGACTCTGGTATGCAAACAGATGTACATAAACCCAAGCCCTCATTTCCCATGTTCAGTGACGTTAGGGTTGTTTTTCTGTGTATGCACCACCTCTGTTATTTATAAAGATGTACAGGAATAAGCTGTATCAGTAAAAAGGCATGTCAAAATAGTGATACGCTTGACCAAAACAGGGATGAGGGACAGGAAAATGTTCACTTAATATATAGAAAGTTAAGGGAATGTGATGTGGTTGTTGAAATGAAAAGCAGTGATCTTCCTGATTCAGGACTGCTTCCTACTCTATTTCCCATCCATTTCTGTTCACCATTGTTTCAGAGTCTAATTTAGCCAAAGGAAACATTCATATGACTTGTTGCTGATGATGCTGTTTAGTAATCCATACAATTAGCAACTGTTTGGTTGGATTGTTTAGTACTATTATATCTATGCTTTTAAATCTCAGCTGAGTGTCCCTGAGTTGTTTTCAAAACCTCTTCTTCCAAACGCTGTATTTGCATTATGTGATTGTTTTTGCAGCTTTTTAATGTACTAACAATGGTGGAAGCTTAACTTCCCAGGAAATAATTATAATTATGAAGTAATTAAAAAGAATAGGAAAATAGGAGTTTAAAAGGTGGAGGGGAGCAAAGAGAGACAGTAAGTAACTAACATTTAAAACAATCTTAACAAAAGCAGAATAATAGTTTACCACTGTAAAGTACCATAATGGTTCATCAAAACTCTCCTTGCCGGTGTAAAAATATAAGTTAACAAGGCCCTTGCAGAAGGCTTCAGCTTGTGCTTTTAGGATGAAGTCATTTAATTGTTAATGGAGTACAATCTCTAGTACAAGTCAAAGACAAATGGGGTTTTATTAAGTTGTCCTTAAATTTTAAAGCAGCTACAAAATAAATGTGAAGTCTCTACTATCTCTTGTTAACCCTGCTTAGAGAAGAATGCTGAAAACGTCTGAAGATGTGTAACAAACCAGTCCTAATCAGCCCCTTGCTGGTCTGTTGGTTTTTTAAATTTGTATCCTACCACATTGTAAGTACTGCTAATGCGATCTGTGATGTCTGTGCTATTTCCTCATTACAGAGTGCACTTCTAACTATAAATTCAAGAGGTTTATTCCCGGAAGAGAAAACCCTCTCACAGCACAGGAAGCTAAAGCGAGGCTCTACTTTTTCTTTAGACATTTTGCATACTGAACAAAGTTAGAACTAACAGTAGTTCATATCAGTGTAATCTTGGGAATGGAAATTAGGAGACTGGTTTACATCTACTGATGCAGAAATGCTTGGGTAGGGTAGAAAATATACCGAAGCTTCTAGAAATTAATATAAACTTCGTGGTTTCAGTGTTTTCCATGGACACAATGAGATTTTAAAATTCTCTTTTTTCTTGTTTTCTTGTTCTCATTTTCAGTTAAAAGATGATTATGTTGAAAAACATCAGGGGAAAAAAAAAAAGCATTTGAGAACTTCGTAAGATGGTAAAATTAAATATATAAATGTTGTGCCTGGCTTTTAAAAGACCTCAAACAAAACCCTAGTCTGCACACTTCTTCTGGATTTGGAGAGAATTACTATCTATCAGAAACTGATGTCAGAATCTTGAAGACTTGAACTTTGAGGCAGTTCAGACTTTCAAGTTCTACTCAGTCTCATGTTTAATACATAAAGTTTTATACCCTTTAGAAGTCAAAATACACTCTTGAAATATAAGCCTTGAATCCTACTGAAGTGCATGACAAGTGTCTCTTAATACATTAACATTTTAGAAATGCTTTTGGCCTGAGTGAGTATGTGAATGAGGGACTGAGGGAACCCAAAGGGAGAAACATGTCCAACTCTTCATGTTTGATAATCTGTTGATATCCTTTGGCTGAAGATGAAAACATCATAAAACATTTTAGAACTGGGACAGTAAAATATGGAAGAATTAAACATGTGACATGCTGCAGACCAGAAACTGAACTTTTAATGATGAAGATAAGAAAACATTTTCATTACATTCCCATCCTATCCATAGGCAGTAAATGTGGCATGCTTACAAATGACTTTGTAATTGCTTGAAGGCTTGAGAAGTACATTTTAAATACAGAAAATGACAATGTTTATCAAATATAGTTTTAAAACACCTTATTTACATATTAAGATTTAAAACTTGATCTGACTTTCAAAGTCTGAAGATTGATCACATCTTGTAACTTGACAACTTGTAATCAAGGTGTTAAATTATAGAATTAAAGGAAAAAACAGGAGATCCTGAGCTATTAGTGGAAAAATAGATAACTGACCATGTTTCCACTGTGCTGCAGTAAAAGCTAATTATATCACTGGACTAGAAAGCCAGGAGATTTGAGTGTACGTCTATCTCTGCTCACCTTTCTGTACACATGACCTGTGGGTTAGTCTTTCCACATTTGTGAAATTTTTTTCCTTTCTTCCTACCTTGCTTTAATCACTCACCTTGTAGAGCCTTCCCAGACAAAGATTGTCATTTAGTGCATTAGCATTGAACCCGGGTGTGCTGTGATCTCTGGAAGGGACCTGGACCTTACCTAGAGTTCTCAGAAGCCCAGACTGGCCCTAGCTGTGGCTGCCTGAAGTGTGAAAGAAATGTTTCGTGTTATGAATTACTAAATGTCTGTTTGCACTGTAAGATCATGTTCTCAGTGCCATAAATGTAGTTAAAGCACAAGAGTGGTCCAATTACATTCCATAGGTTTTTCAGATGAAGGGAAAGACTTGGGTTGCTTGTAGGCTTTCTGTGCAGTGAGAAATTATGGAGCTGGGAATCAGATTTATCACCATTTTGCTAGAGAATTGGAATATAATAGAAAGCATAGAAACAAATGTGACTGTCCACATCTGAAAGGGATGATGAATGCCTGTTTATGGATCTTGAAAATGAGTACACAGAAGATTCTACTCCTTCTTCAGCGTGAGGTCAGCTTTGCCATAGTTTCTTCCTCTCTGTGGGAGTGGTTTTGGTGTACTCATACAGCATATACTCACTTTTCAAAATGAGATTGCTCCATTTTGTTTTAATGGCCCTGGAATAGATATCATCCCCATAGGTGTTTATCATACTATATACATGTGTGAATATCTAATTTCTGTATATATTGTATAATATATATAATTTCTATACTTAATGCTGCTTTCTTTTCAGATGCTCAGTTCATCTGCATGGTCACTAAGAGTTTCTGTGAGGGTTGCTTTGTCTGTTTTACACTCTGTCCTGTGACAGAATACATACCAGTTTAGCTCCTATGTTGTTTTCAGGGGGATTTAAGTCACAGGCTCAACCCATCCCATTCTAAAACATTCTTCTCTAAAGACAATCCTATGCTGCTGCTTCTTCACTTTCAACCTTTGTAATGTGTTGGGTTTTTTTCTTTCTGTATCCTTCCCCATCTCTGCTCTGTCTGTTCTGTGGAGAAACTTTTTAATATCGTACCTAGTTCTTACTTGCATGATGCTTCTTGTTTCAGCTGCAAGAACCAAATATCAGTTGCCATGCAATAAATTCCTTTATTTCCATTCTTTGTGCTTCCTGGGTTCAGACTATTCTGGCTCTGCATGTACGTTAACAGGGATGTACAATGTCACGTGTAGGCTGCGTCACAGGTTGGTCTAGGAGTTCTCAGGATGTGCCTGATGAGTAACAGTAGAATAGAAAAATGGCTTCAGTTTTCTCTAAAATAAAAAAGAAGCTTTAAGTACAGCGTACGTTATTCCATAGTCAGCCTCCACAATATAGAGAATTTAGATTTAATTCTTGTATCTACTTGAGGAAATACAAATCTACGTGTTTTTGAATGGTATAATAACTATCAGAAAAGATTGTTTTTCTGTGTGGAGAAAGATGTTCTTACTGTTTCTGGTTGAAAGTTACCTTTTGAAGCAAAAACAAAATCATGAGTCACTGGGGTACAAAAAGAGAAAGGAAAAGAAAGCTTAACCAATTTACCCTAGAGGGTAGGAAATGCGTTTGTAAAATCCAGAAGATTGTTCCTTTAAAGAACAATGTGTTTCTGGTTTAATTTTAAGTTTTGCTGGTGCCAAGATAGTTAAATCATAAGTGTCTGTGGAAACAAGACATGTACATTTGAATCAGAGAAAACAAACTGCCACTGTAACACTGAAAAGTAGAATTAAAGTAATATGGATGATACCAGCTATAAAAACTGTTCCAGGAGAACCTTCAGGCTTATTCTTAAGGCACAACCAACTTTAATAAAAGTGTCTTTGGCACAGTGTGTAGGAAGCTGATTATATGATAACCTATTGCACTACAGTAGTATCTTTTATTCTTTTAGCATTCAGTTATTTAAACAAAAGGACTTCAGTGTTTAACAAAACATTGTTGTCTGGTACACAGAAGTATGTAATTGAACACACCATGTTATCTAACAGCTCTATACTTTCATCAGCTCAAGAGGGCCTTCTGTTTTCCTCCTGCTAGCACTATGATTGCATTCCTTTATCAGATTCATTTGAAAGAACTACAATGAATTTAGGTAGTATTTTGAGTTCAAAGCAAGTATCGATTGTATTTTAATAACTTGTGTAACAATGATACTTTTTTTTAATAAAAGTAATAGTCTAGAAATACAGTATTTCAGCACCTGCATAGAAGAGAATAGCTCGTATTTTTGTCCCACTTGTGTTGATGCAACTCTGCTACTTGGAAATCTGACACAGTAAATGAGTAAAATAAAATACAAATGACATATTGCTCTATGACTAAGGGCAAACAATATTAGGTGCTAATTTATATGCCAAGACATGATCCTGCATACCGTTATGTATGTGACTAAGTTTACAATGTGCATGAATTTACTTGAAACTGCAAGTGTTTGCATTATCGGGGGGGAAAAAACGAACAACTGGATTCTGCTTTGTGTGTCTAAAATAGAGGAATAACACTTTAGTGCTGAGTTGCAGGTAGAATAGCTGCAAATTATTTGAAATATTTAGCATGTTTTATTTGGGAATAAAAAGGAAGAGGGGCTATAGGATCTATATGAGCATCATATTGGATCCTGTTTTAACGTTGTTCCCATTATTATGAGTAGCTAATAACAAAACAGTATTGTTTCCTTAGCATCTTTCCCAGGAAGGTATCAGTTGGACAGTGGTAGTGATCTGGGAAAGATACTTTATGATGGGGGAGGGCGAAGTGTTTCGGCAGGTGCTATTTCAAGACAAATTTGCCTAGGTTCAGGGTAATAAATTTAAACATACACCACACATCCGTCTCAGATGCTTCCTAGGTCTACCAGAACACGCACTGCACAAGGCTTTTCGGCAGGGTACCTTGGAAATGATCATGATTGTGCAATTGTGCTTTCCTGCTTCATAATACAGAAACTCCAAAGGGACAAATTTGATTCATTTTTGAACAGAGTGAGACACCCCCAAAATACAAGAATAATTATTGTAGGTAGAAGCATGCTTGAACCATGCTCACTAAGAGGGTCTCTTTAAGCCACTTGCATTCCACGTGACTGAATAATGATGAGCAGTCTCTTTAAATGACCTTAAATGTAAATCACTATACTGCCAATATTACTTGTAGTTGTCCAGATTCCGGTTTACAGCTGCCAGCTATCCCCCAACGATCCAGTTTAAATGTTAAGCATGGAGGAGGAATTAGAAGTGCTTACCGAAAACCTAATTAACCCCCTAATGCTTTTAAGGCTAACTCCTTGTTCCTTAAATGTCTGAATATACATAATAACAGCTGCCCAAGGGGAGGGTTCAGTGTCCATTTTAGGAAGCAGTTTCCTAATATCCACAACTCTGGGATCCTTGAAAGATTTATTTAGCTGGTTTTGAGTTTTGGAGAACATGAAGAAACTAACCCCACCTTATTGCCTGTTTTCACTTGCCCCTTAAATAAAATTGAAAGGTCCTGATCCATAGTTTGCTCTGCTTAGTTTTAGTAAATAGATGCTGGTGTAGGATTCCAGAAAGATTACTATACTGAGGATCTGGAATTCGAACTTTGGTTCTCCAATTTCAGGAATACAGCTGTCCATTTGTCTTGGGTTTCCACTGCCAAGAGAAACTGGTCTGTGATGTCTTCTGACATGACAGAACTAGGTGAGAGCACTAGGAAATAGTAACACTAGGTTTTTTGTCAAAAAACGACAAAATGTGACCAGGAAGTTAAAAACAAACAGGCAAGTAATAGTAATTGGCAATGAGAAATAGAACAGTTTCCCCCTCTCCTTTTTACTATTGCCTTACATAACCCCATCTTTTCCTTGTTTCATGTTATAAATGAATATTAACACGTAAACCAAATTGGCTAAGTTGTATCTGTAGTTTTAACAAAGGAGGAGGGTGGGAAAAATTTCTGAAAAGTAATAATACCAGTATACATCTTCCAGGGGCATTAAAAAACATTGAAAACACAAATGCATCCTAAATATTTAATTGTTCATTTGCAATCGAAGCATTTTGTCACTTTGCTTCCATGTAGTCATTAAGTACTAATGTTGTGCTGAAAAGCTGCACCTTAAAATAATAAATGGGTCAAGATACCAGATACAAAATCATTCTTAAAAGGAAAAAAATATGAAAGTAATTGACAGATGTAATTGCCGTGAGCCAGATTTTAAAAGTTATTTTAAATCCCATCTGACACCTGAATACATCTTTAAATACCTTAAAATTTGGCTATTTTAGTGTGGGAGCAGCACGGAAAATGAACAACTTCTGGGACCTTGTAATAGAGGTAGGAACTATTTGTAGTGTATAATCTGCAAAAGTTGAAATCGTGATAAATTCTGATTTCTACCTCAGAAGAGAATCCTGTTGCTTATAGAATAGGTCAATAACCAGAGTTAATAGTTTCTCTCTTCAAGACTGTTAGCAGTGGTATGAAGTATTTAAAACTGAAAGGGAACCCTGAGCTCCAGATTTGGCTTGTGTTACAGTTGTGTCAACCATGAGGCCATATGAACTCATTCTGCACCGTGCTGTCTCTGTCGCATGAGTAACTGCTTGCTGCTTCTCTGTACTCTAGCTCAGGTGGCAAAAGCACTCACCTCTGGGATGGAGGCTCCATCCCGTTCAGAGGAAAGGATGGACAGCCTAAAACCGTGCTTTAACTATTGCTTTTCTGGATGAAAGCAGACATAGACTGTTCTTAGTTTTTGTAAAGAAATATACTGCTTTACGCAAGTAAGAAGGTATCTCTCTGGATGCTTAATTACAGGCTGATGCAAAGGTGGCGTGCTTGAAAACTGTGTGCTAACCCATTTGGAGGGAGGCACAGTACTCATCTGTAGTAGGGTGATGCCCTGTCCTCAGTAAAGGTTATTGGTATGCATTCAGCACTAGCTCAGTGTATCTGGTAGTCTATGTTACATTGCATCAGTAGAGTTGTTCTATTTTTGTTTTCTTCATACTATTGCAGAGTTGTTTAGGTTAGAAAGAAACACCTGCTCAAACAGGAGCAGCTTAAAGCAGGTTGTCCAGGACTCTGAGTTGGGTTTTGAGTACCTTCACTGAGAGAAGCCCTGCAAGCTCTCTGGGCAATGTATTTCAATGTTTGACTGCCATCAGAGTAAAAATATGTTTTGTGTTTGGATTGAATTTCATGATTGTAACTTTTTTGCTTGTTTTAATTTTTTTGAGTATTTTACTCACTGCTTTTTTGTCCTGTCAGCGGGTGTTGCTGAGAAAAGCCTGGGTCCCTCTTCTCCATTCCCTTCCATCACATATTTATACACTTTAAGATCCCGCTGAGTCTTCTCTTTTCCAGGCTGACCAGACCCAGCTCTCTCAGCCTTTTGTCATATCAGTGATGCTTCAGTCCTTTAACCATCTTTGTTAATTAAGTCCAAAAGACATCACAAATATTCCACAGTGGATTGACCACCAAACCTGCCCTTTTAAGTTTTTAACAAATGTAACCCCCAGAGGCTCTAGTTATGCCACTGGATACTTAGAGATGCACACTGATCCATTAGGGAATACTGACATGACTTAGACCTAACTAATGTGACTGACCAGTGGATGCAGGAAATCTAATAGATGGTACATGTAGTTAATAACCAGCTTTCCTATATTTCCATGCTGGTAGATCTTGCAATAACTTAACTACTGCTGCTAAAGATGAGCCACTCACAGGTAAAAAGACATGGCATTTTGTGTCCCGCTAATAATGTCAGTGATGAACATTTCATAGGGATTGTCTAACACAGGCAAGAGATTTTTTGCAGTTGGCTGACTTTCCACTCCACTGTTGACCATTAAAGAGAAGAAGAAAATAGCCCACAGTGCTGAAGATAATCTGTTTTTGATTACAAACAGAGCTCAGGGGGAAAAGTCACGAAACAAACCCTTTTCCAGGAAAAACCAACCAAACAAACCCCAACCAAAAATTGTGATTCATCTAGGCAGACAATATATATGTATTTTGATCTGAAACTGAATATCCAGATTGAATTTGAGAATTAGTTTGGGGAAAGAAAAGAGAAAAATTTGACATGTCAAAATAATTCTGTTTGATCATTCTGAACTGAAGCATTTTTGGTTTCTTAAGCCAGTGGCTAGGGAACTGACCTGTAATCTTTTTCTAATTCATAAGATGGACTTGAACTCTGGCATCTTATACCTCTCAAAAGTAGCCGGAGGCCTTTTGAGATGAACTCTTCTTTGATTCATCTGATGAAACCCTTCTTCTGTCTAGATCATTCCTGACTATTCAAAAAAGAAGAAAAGAGAGATTCAATAGCCCATCGCATTCAGTGTATGTGAAAAGAAAGAATGAGAAGGGGGAAAAAAACCCACCCAAAACGCTTCTATTCTGGGTCAATTGGTCTGAATTTGTTTCTTTGATTTTTCAAGTCAGTAGCCAAATTGAAAATCAATTACTTACACATCTCTACCTATATGCTTCTCTTTTGGCAGCCAATTGTTAGATATGGGCATTTCAACAACTTCCTTTCTTGTCTGAGATACTCAACCTCCCATCCCTCACCCTGCTTTTGTGTAGCAGTCTGTTTGATAGCTTAATGGAGAGTGTATCAGTCCATGTGGAAAATGTGCAGTCTTGTCATGATCTCACTTTATTACTGAGGGGACAGAAGGAAGTCAGTCCTTTGATTTTCCCATGCAATCACTGAATATTTATAAACTGTTTATTTATGGAGCTGTATGAAAATCTATGGAGCAACATGTCCTTGTTTGAGTTAGAACAGAACTAATTCTGTTCAGTGATTTTTACTTTTCCGCTCAGTCTCTAACTGCACTTGCTGAAGTTAATGGCATGTTTCTGTAGACAGCGTCTGCTTCTAGAGATGGTAACACTGGATGTTCACAGCTACTGCCAGGGCTGGTCTGCAGGAAGGCTCTTGCTTGCATTTGCTCCTAAGGAGCCCAAGGTCACTGCTAAACCCTGTGTGCCACGGTGGGGGTGCAGTGAGTTACAGGCTGCACCTGTGGGGAGGAGCGGACAGGACAGGTGACCCCACACTGACCAACAAGGTATTTATTCCATCCCATATAACTCATGTCTGGTATAAAGCTTGAGGGATCACAAGGGTCAACTGCTTTTCTTCCTCAGTGGCCAGCATCTGAGGAAGGTGCTGTCCGTTCTGTCTTTGATCCCAATCCATGCATTCCTGAATCCATTCCAGAATTCATCTCCAGCATCTGGTTCCCATCTGCCACTGAGTCCAGTCTGAGACCTCCCCAGTGCCTGACCACAGCATTAGTGGTGATGGTGACATGATTGCCATCAGGGGCTTTGGGTTTGTATATGTTGCATTTGTTGTTACTTCCATTAAAGCTGTTTTTTTTTCTTCTCCAATCCATAAGTCTCTCTCTCTTACTCCTTTCCTTTTTTCTCTTTGGGAGGGGAAAGGGTTAATAGCATCTGTCGTTTGTGTAGTGGCCAGCTCAGCCGTAACCCATGACACAGCATCAGTGGAAGACTAAGATATCCGGGGGGTTTGGGTGCAGAAGCTAGGACTTGGGTCCTGCATATTATTCCGTTGAAATGACAGTCTTAACTCTGTGTGCGTGTGTGTGTGTGTGTTAAAGCAGAAGTGTGTATTTGAAAAAGGAAAGTTTTTTTAAAGTAGTGTTGCTTAAGATTGCTAGCATTAAGAACCGACACTCAATTGCCTTGTGAATTGTACGGACATCAGCAGTAGAGGCGTTCAAGAGGAAACTTGATGCAACATTTAGTGTAATATGTGCTTGTGAAGATGTCTGGACTAGATGACCTGAGAGAACCCTCCTAACCTAAGGTACTGGAATCATTCAGTCTAAATCACCAGTGGAGATTTTTTAATACAAACTCTGCTCAGTCAAACTCTTTACTAGCACCCTCTCCATTCTAACACATCAGAAGTGGATACTGATTGAGCATCATCCCGTATTCTTACTGTTAATAAATTCTTTCCAACACACAAAGATCAAATACACAAGATTATGCAAACATTTCTTTGTTGTTCTCTGCTTAATAAAACAAGTGAAAGAAAGTGAATAACAATTGCGCATCTAAAAGGCATGGCACTATTCATAAAGCATATTACTTCTTTAGACTCCCCAAATTCTAATTAGAAGTTTGTAAAGCAATAACAAAGATAGCAACTGGATTCTAAACTAATAATTTTAAGCTCAGTGCAAACCCGAAAGCCCCAGTGCTGGTAAAATAATACAAGACACCTGTTTTATATGGTACACATCAAAAGCAAGCCCCAAGGACAATAACTTTTAATATAATCATTATTAAATGTTTATTAGCCAAAGCTCAAAATACCAAGAACTGTATTGTAGTAGAGAAACAACTATCTCCCAGACACACAAAATCTTTCTGTTTTGATGATTAAAACTTTGGTTGCCAATAATCTTCTGGCCCAAGGTAGCAAGTGTTATTACTGTACTTAGAAAGTAATGAAAGCATATTTCTTATCATTCAATTTTCCTGTTTATAATTTAAAGTGCACTCCTGTTCATCTGTCTGTTTGAAATTAAATTCTTAAATTAAATACTTTATAGCTTTTTCCATTCTCCTAGAGATAACAAAATTACTGTTTCAGAAAAGTCTGTTCAAAAAATCCAGAGAGGGATTCAAACGCAAACTCTGGAAAAGTTCATTAGTATTTTGAAGATACGCAAGTTTAGCTTGAATAAGTCCATTTTTTTTTTTCAGTCTCAAGTTTTGCAACAAACAACACAGAACTGGCTTTAAATCCAGGCAGAAACTTTGAACCTCCGTTCTTGTTTTGAGGCGGGGCTCTTTTAGGCAGGGGGTTTTAAAGTGAGGAAGTGGTGTGTGAAGTAAAACTGGAAATCAGTAGGGCTGAGTTTCTGGTCTTCCCAGCTGCCAGGGGAACAGTAATAGGAGCTGGAGGTATTTCTGTTGGGATGGTGCTGTGCATCTACGTAGACCCCTTATAGCTTTGGGTGTGGCTTGATCTACAGATAATGGCAGTTCTCCTGGGGGCAAATTACTAAGCAGCAGTTGTAAGAGTAGGTTCAGAATAGCCTTGAACTGAGTGATTGCTGCTGAATCAGATTAAACAAAAGCAAAACCCACTGAGTAACCATAGATATTTTTTTAGTACAGAGCCTTAATAAATCAGTAGAATTAATTATTGAAATCAGATAGTTCTTTAAATAAAACTTTGGCATTACTGTAAATCAATTAAGGTGAAAAATGGTTACAGAAGAACTTCTGAAACTGAACAAATGAAAGTGGGATCTTGGAATTAATTAGAGCATATGAGAGGAAGAAAAAGGAGACTGATGTTGAGAGAGAAAATAAGCATTGCTCTAAAAAGTGGGTTCATATATGGCAAAGAAAATAAAGTAACAGACCAAGTACACTAGTGTTGAAATGTTCAGCAATGTAAGAGGTTTTGAGAGCGGTTTTTCAGTGAGGATGCTGTACCACCTAAGGCAAAATATGGTAACTGTCTGCTACAACCCTTAAACCTTAAAATATCTGTCTGTACAGGAGATAAAAAGATAGAAAGCAGCAAGAGAGACTGAATCCATGTTTTCCATACCTTCCTTGGATATTTTAGCAGTTTGGAAAATCTGGAGCTCTGACACCCTCATCTACAGTCTTGTTGTATTGTTTCCTTTACAGCAGTGTTGCCACTATACTTTCCCAGAGCTTGATGTAACAGGAGTCTAAGGAAGGTGCCTACTAGCTGAAATCTTACCTATCTGTAATTTACTTTGGGTCTTTGAAAACAGAAGTGGGTATCGCACTAATCACAAACAGAGCATCCTATGAGGTGCTGGGAGCCTTTCACCTCGCAGTAAGATAGATGAAAGCTGGCAGCACCTCACTGAGTTGGGATCTTTGCATTTAAAATGCAGACACCTTGAATTTTTGTGAGGAATAGACTTTTTCAAGAACAAAGTGGATTTAAAACCTTCATGTGGGATACTTTTTGACACAACCTTTTCACGGGTTTCTTTAATTTCTGATTATAGAAAACAGCTGTCTGCTTTTGTGATAGATCTGGTCTGACAAGAAGCATGTGGGATGAGATACATTTTAAAGACTATTTTCTTCATACTTATTCAAATTAATTTACTTTTAAGGTTCACTGGAAGGGGAATTTGTCAGAGAAATTACTACTTTTTTTAATGGCAGGTCTGCTTCTGTTAGTGAGTCTAAAATTCCTGTCATGGAATCCAAAGTTTTTGCTTCAGTAATTTTCAGAATGTGTATACCCAGATTACAGTGAAATGGTGAGAGGTTTATTTAAAAACTGCCAAGAATACAGTAATTTAAATCAGGGTGGGTAATTTCCATTTTCTGCATCATCAGTGATAACAAAGATGTGTTACATAAGTCTTGTCTTGCAGCTGTGCAACCGTTTTGGTTTGTCTTCAAAATGCTCACAGGTCTCACGTGTAGCTTTTGGTGTCTATGGTGATTCAAAGATGAAGTAGAATTTGTTTCAGCTGTGTTGGCTCAACAGTTTTATAGAAGTAAAATAATCAATTAAACCCATGTTTTTGCCAGTTTTGTTTTTTGCCAGTTTGTGCGATAACAGCACGGATTTTTTTTTTTAGATGAAAGTATGGTTTCTGTGTTTAATATGGTAGAATTACAGCTTGATAAATGGATGTTTGAGAAAGTATAGGAGTGTGCAAGCTTAACTTGAACAAAAAGTGGAATTTGGAAATAATTTTGACTGGGATAATGCTACCTTCTCACTTGCACAAATATGATTTAAAAGTGTAATCTCTCCAAACTGTGGTTTCATGAGTCTGCAGTTGATTTTGGTAACTCATGGCAATGTGGTGTGCATGTATTTCTGAAGCATTCATGCAGCTGTGCCACATTATCCAGAACTGCTAAATATCACCTAATGCTGTTGTGTTAGATGTAATTTTGAAATATGCAAACATCTCAAAGTAAATATTAATCTTTGAGGTAAACCTGAAGTAAGGTGTTCTGATTTCTAAAGCAAATAAAGACTTAAAATTGCCGTGGGGAATGCACGAGATGCTGAACAGCTCTTACCTACCCACAGGACATATAGAGCAGGTGAAACACAAAGCTCCTGTGGAGTTCTTTAATACTACTTGAGACTCCCCTAGAAGTACTAATTTTGAATCTGACAGCATAGTCAGTAGAAGGACCCAGTTAATGCTTGCTCGTCCTCTCCGCTGAGATGGTGCTGATGAGTTCAAGCAGTGAGGGTAGTTTTTGTCCACTCTGAAATGGGCAGAGACCAGGGAGTTTTGAACGAAGGCACTCGAGCTGTGAGTGATAATGTCTATCCTGCTAGAGGCACTATTTAGTTAAGCAACTCACATGATTTCACAGAATTGTGTCAGATGCTGTGTCTTTAAGAAGTGGAGGGTTTTAACAAGCACAAATTTGTAGTGTAAAACTAGAAGCTACTAAGTTTTTAAAGGGTTTTCATAAGCACAACCCACTTACTTTAAACTAGGTGTAACTATTTAGCACAAGAGCTCAGCAGAGACTTAGACATAGGAGATGTAGGTACCACGTGGAATTGGGGAAAAATTGTCAGCCTAACTTGGAAAGCAGATAAAACTCACTGCTGGCCTCTACTTCTCTTTCTTGCTCTCTGAGTGCCTGTGGCTCCCCCACTGAGCATGCTTCATTGCTTTGAGGCCTGGGATTTGCATGGTTTTTCACCCCCATATCTCCTAAGAGCTGTACGTGGTTGATGTCTTTAGAGAACAGTTACAAAAAAACCAGTGAATTTGTACACCTAGCGTGGAGTACACTCTTTTGGATTTTCTTTCCAAGAGAATCCAGAAGAGGTGGAGATGGGCAGTGATAGCTCCATGTAATTTTTTAACAAGGCGGCAGCTATCTCCAGAAATACCTTTCTGCTGTGCCTGCCTCTCTGCGTGAGTTACAACTAGCAGACATTTGCCTATGCTTTTTACCTCCCCTGCTGCAACAGTTCTGTCATACAGAAAAGCAAATTTATTTAGAATTCTGAAGCAGATACAGCTTGGGAGAGTGTCCGACTTACTTATTTGGTATTTGGAGATGGGGATTTTGCCACAGTGGTTTTTTTTTTTTTTTTTTTTTTTTTTTTTTTTTTTTTTTTTTTTTTTTTTTTTTAGAACAAAATTATTTTGATGGTCACCATTTAAATCAAACTGATATAGTTCTTGCTAGTTGTTATTGGAAATACAGCATCAATAATTTAACTTAACTTTGTTCTTAGAGGGGTATATTTCACATCTCATATCATTATTACTCATCTTTGTTTACTTTCTTTACACAGAAATGTGCCTTGATATGGAAAATGTTATACTAAGCCCAACTTCAAATGCCTGTATAGAAATATTTGTTCATAAGGGTACATTGTAACTTACGTTAGTCACTTTGATTGTTCCAGTATTGCTGGTAAAGTCTGACAGGTTCTTAAACAAGTTAATCATATGGTATTGAAAGTTGTAAAGATTCTAGGATGAGTTGTTGGAAATAAGGACAGGATTTTTATCTTCAGGTAAAAGACCATGCAAGAGGCAGTAGCTAAGAGTGAAGGTGATACTGGAAGGTAACTTTTTTTTTTTTTCATTCCTTGTGTCACATTTATTTAGAGATTAAGGGTAAATTTTTGCTCTCCTGTATCACAGCCCCTAATAGTCAACACAAAATGAGAAATGTTCTTAGTGGCTGGTTAAGAAAACCCTTGCTGTCCTGTTTTCCCTGAGCTACTCAAGAAGCCTGCTAAGGGTTAAGACTTCTTAGCCTGACTTTCTGTCTCTGTATCATCAGTTTAGTTAGCCATCTAATTTCTGCTTTCCTAGAATTCTTTGAGGACCTCTGACTTTTTTCTGGTACTGTTGGTATGGACTCCCCATTTCCTCTCGATTTGTATCAAGAGGGAGTTTATACATTAAGATCCAGTCTTAAAACTCAGTGTTCAGACAGCCCGCTTATCCACATGCAGCGAGACACATGCTATACAACTCATTTGCCCTCAGTTTTCTGTTTTTCATGATTACACAGCCAGTTATTGTGGAGTCTGCTTGAAATCCACTATATGCCAAAGACTTCAACAGTCTCTGCCTAAAAGAAACAGCAGGATGCTTGACAGTCTATTCGTCATTGCTCCTTCAATGCTTTTATGCTTTTACAGAAGCCTAATATGACAGTAGCTTTTGTCAAATGATGTAATGAGTGTAGTCAACAGGCTGCTCACTGGTTATCTGTCTTTTATAAAATGGTTTAAATCACATCAGTGTACCTTTAGTTTTTGCTCTGCCCTGTGATTCTTCAAATTGTGGCCAATGCTAAATTCTGTTTATAAGTTTTGATTTAAAAATGTGGAAGATTGAAGTGCCCAGCTGTATTCTTACTTATGAACCCAAGTTGGATTTCACATCTATTTTGCTGGATCACCCAAGATGAATCAATAGGATAAGCAGTTTCATCTGCCTCTTTTACCTAGGTGCTTGTACAAGTTCTTAAATTCTGAGTTCTGGTAAACGTGCAGTTGTCTTTCATATCTGCAAGAAAACACCAGGTTTCTTAAACCACTGGAGATAAAGGTCAACATTCTGATCTTACAGAACAATTGATGTATCATTAATCACAATCACTTTATGGCATTTATTTTGTTTACTCTGGTTAGTTTGCTATTTTGTCATGGGTTTTGTTTTGTTTACCGGTGGTGATAACCACTTATTTGATTTATGATTGTACATCTTAATATTCATATTTCAATGGTGTGGAACAAGGTTGCGTTCTCGCA
>NW_010424030.1:1448-1707 GCF_000710305.1 Buceros rhinoceros silvestris | reverse complement strand
TGACCCCAATATTCACAGTTCTCTGCAACAGCCCGTCACACCTCTCCTCTCCCATCCTCCTCCTCTCTCCTGCCAGCTTCTGCTGACCTCATTCTCACACCTGCCTTCTTCTTCAAGCGCTGGATCAGCCGGAGCTTTCTCTGGTGGCAGTGGTACATCGTTGTTGGGTAGAAGGGGTAGATCTTCCTCGGGCACCAGGCCATGTCTCTCTGCAGCTGCATCAGCCATTTGTATCTGGAGCCGGTGCCCTTGCACCAGC
>NW_010424030.1:0-302 GCF_000710305.1 Buceros rhinoceros silvestris | reverse complement strand
ACACAGACAGCACACATCTCTTAAAGCACTATAATTGGTTAAGAGCGATTATATCCCACGTGGTGAGTGTTTTGGGTAGAATTAACAAACAAGGCCAGTAGAGATAGTATTTCCCACACGATAACACTGCAGCTGGGTTTCGGCTGCTACGTTTCCCTGAAAGAGTAGCACATTTTCATAGTTCTAATTTCTGCTAGAAAAATACACCAACATCTGCCCCTTTTCGAGTAAAAAAGGAAAAAGATGCATTGGATGCATCAACGGAGGCAGCATAAGAGGCAGTCGAATATAACAAGGGTGAC
>NW_010424029.1:12230-14948 GCF_000710305.1 Buceros rhinoceros silvestris | reverse complement strand
CTTCCCCTTCCCCTTCCCCTTCCCCTTCCCTCTCCTTTCCGAGGGGTAGGGGCAGGGGATGGTGGTGGTGTGTACTTTAGAATAATTACCTGAAAGTGTTAACTGGCAAATTCCTGAAATGCGAGTCAGAACTGTGTTTTTCTCAACAATACAGTGATGTTCTGGGAGTGCCATCTGAGTTTAGTGATCACAGGTGCATTTTACTTCGTGAGGAGATACTAGAGTACCTTTCTGCTTCTTCACTCTGTCCCTTCTGTAGAATATGGGAATAACATCCAAGGTCCTAGGGCAGAACGGCCACCCACCTAGTACAGTATCTTCAGTCAAACGGTAGTCAAATGACAAATGCTTCTAAATCCAAGTTCAAGCAAAGCAAGAGTTTAGAAATAGTGTCACTTTAGCAGTCTGTTTAGGAACTTCTTCAACTGCAGTTTGTGTCTGCAGCTTGTGTGCAATAAACACTTGGGTGATTTTTCTTCCATTTTTTTCTGGACTCTTCTTGGTGTTGTGTGTCATTGGCAAAATACTACATGACTATGCATCTCATTTTCCTGATCATTTATTAACATGTTCAAAAATACAGGTCTCACTGATTCTCCCTATAACATTATACCTATAAAAGGACTCCATTGAGAAAATCAGCAATTTCTCTGTATTTTTTGCTCCCTCTTTTCATTAATTATAAATCCAAAACCAGACCTTCTCATACACCACAATAACTTTTTTCCTTTCTGGTGTGATTTGCAAGGACAAAATATGCTTTCCAGGTTAGAAAATGAACTTTTTTCTTCTTCTTCCTCCCTCCACCACCACCACCACCACCACCACCACCAGCACACACACGCACACACACATGCCCTTCTCTCCTCTTCTCATCTGTTAAGAAATGCATGTGAAATAAACCCAGATAACTCAGTTAGGTCTTTGGGATTTGTCTCCATGCAGTTTAACTCGGGTTTTAATACTCTTGTGAATGATCTTGCGAAAAGTGGTTCCAAAATCCCAAGTTTATTATATCAAACTGGTTATCCTTTGTGCCATGTTTGATGATTATTCGGAGCTCTCTAATAGACAGCAAAACATAGTTACCCTCCACAAGGCATGTGGACTCTTTCACTTCACGGATATATTTATGTATCCCTGTACTAAACTAAACTTTATTTTACTTTGCATTTACTGTATTTATATGGGAGTCAGCCTAATTGCTCTGTTGTTCTTCAAAATCCTTTATAGAAAAGGTTTTACTTTCCATTCCTTCAATACAAAATATGCTAAAGTGGAATGTATTTACTCTTATGTACTTTCCCTTATTTATAAAACACCATTCTTTAAGAGCTATTACTGTTTACTTAGTTGAGTTTTTCCAAAAACTTTTCCAATGACACTAATTTCAAGTAGTTCTTCACAGCTGTTTTTTTTAAGGGAAGGCTTCAGTGTGGGAATGTCTCTAAATTCCTTCACTGTAACTAATAACAATAACCTGGCTATTTTTTCTCAAATGGTCTTATGATTTGTGAATCTCTTTTTTTTTTTTTCACATCTTGTTTATTTACCAGCCCTACTGACTCTACAGCAAGATCTCCTTCTTCTGTGTTTAAAAAGCAGCATTATTCAAATTTTTTTTCCTTTAGTAAACTTTTTGCTCAGAACTCTTCTTTGGTCTGCCTTAGTACAGCTTTATATTTAAGTTACCAAAGGTTTTGGTGTGTTGTTGGGATGGGTTTTTTTGTTTGTTTTGGTTTTATTTTCTTCATTTGGAAACAAGTTCAAAATTTTGAAGGATTTGTTTTTCTCTTTTCTTTATTTTTTAAATTTCTTTTTCTTCTTACAGCTTCTTTTGCTCTGAAGTTAAAATTTGCCACAATTTCTTCATTGTATTACCATATTTATTTCATAACGAATACATATTTACCCTGAGATTAATGATCTCCATACCGCTTGCAAATGTTTCACTCTTTCAGCTGCTCCTTTGAATTTTCTTTTAACACTTTCACATGTTTATGCTGATCTCCTTTTAGAAGCTGACGTTACTGTACTGATTCTTGCTGGGTAGAGGATAATTCATTTCCCTAAGGACTTTCAATACCTGTATGTTACAGTTCTACTACAGAGAAGTTCTTTATAGTAATGTCCTCATAGAGGGTCTGTCAACATCTGGTTGAGCTGGCTGGTGCTCAGGCCAGCTTCCAAAATTTCTTCTGCCTCTGTGCATTCTTTACCTCTGAAAACAGTTAGAAAAGATAACTCAAAAATTATAATTTGTGTCATGTTCTGTCACGACTTTCAGCCATTTTACCTTTGGTTTCCCTGAAGCCTTCTGCTGACACTGCTTCCCTTTCACTCTTGCTGATACAATTATAAACCCAGTATGACATTCTACTATTATTTCCCTAGTTAGGTAGATATAGATGTAAAGATTCTCTTGTCTGTTGATAAGGCTAATTTTTTAATAACTTCAAGCTAAGTTTACCTATAGCATTATTCCTTATCTGGAAAAACCTATGTGTTAGAGTTTTGTCATATACACATTGTTATTACAGTGTTCTATTAATTGTCCTGTTTCCACCATGTTTCTGAGAAGTCCGTTCTGTTACTTAAAAGTGGATATCCTAGTACACCCATCCTGGTATTTAGACTTCTAGACTTCTTATATAGAAGTAGCTATATAATTGGCCTCACACGTGGCTCAATGATAGAATTTGTTTTTGGGATTTCCTG
>NW_010424029.1:8397-12137 GCF_000710305.1 Buceros rhinoceros silvestris | reverse complement strand
CCTGCTGAGTTCTTGGTTCTCACATCTTGCACATAATACTTAATTCATGGAATAGGAAACGCCCAATTAATTCACTAGATGCCTTCGTGTTCTTAAATAAAGCAAATATATACTTGTTCACAGAAAACAGCTCTATTTGTCTACAGGACTGTATGACAAACTATCATTCATGCATGCTGTTGTTGAAAAAGACTTGAGAATTCAGGCAAGAAATGTGTGGAAAAAGTAATATATAATAAATGACAGATCATGTGGCTGCGGGAATAAATGCCAAAGTCTGTAGCTACTGTTAAGACTTCTTTAATGACACATCTGTAGAATACATAGCAAAAAAGCCTACATGGAAAAGGCACTTCAAGTCCTCACTGTCTGAGACAGTGGTGGAGAGTGTTTATTGCTGTTCATGGAAAATCATTACTAATTGACAAGCCAAAAAACATACCAGTTTCTGCCAGAAAACCTCATTTTTAAGCTGCTGATGTATCTCTTCCATGATTTTGCTTATGAAATGTGATTTGGATGATCCTTTACCCACAGCAGGAGAATGACAACCAGTGTGAGGAACTGCAAAGCCTCTGCAGCAAGCAGGGACTTTAGGATCCATCTGAGGGACTCTGTCTCCTATGTTTTATATATTTCTCTGAACAGTTGTGCTGTTTTTTGTCTTTTATCTAATTGCTGTCTGAACAAACTAAGTCACACTTACCTTAATATATTTGGTTAGAACCTCACATCTGTTTTTTAAATCCTAAGTGAAACTGATCATACCTTGTGTTTTAAAATAGCTTGGAGCAACCTCTACTGGTTACTTAGGTTTGAAATCGATCTTGACTGAAACTACTAATTCACTCTTATGCAATGTGTTGTTTATCTCTACTGTCAAGAATGCTGAACCTGCAGAACCTGTTTGTTCAAAAAGTGAGTTATAAGCCAAGAAAGAATAACATTTATTAAGATGTTTGTGATTTTTCAGAAATGGATAGAATGGAGATCTATTTTAGTTCTACTTTAGGGAGTCTTCAAACATTCCATTCCAGGATTTCTAAACGCTCAGTCTAAAGCCCATGGATATGAATTAAAATAATTCAATATATTTCAGGGAACTTTGGATCTAGACTCGGATTTAGCCCAGATTGTATAACTATATTAAAGACAAAAACATTTAATTTTAGAGATTTTTATCAAAAATCTAATACTAATACTAACGCTTTTTACATTTTAAAGAGAAATACTTATAGAAGATATAATTGTTCAGAAAACTCAGTTTTAAATCTGTGAAATTAAAAAGTTTTATAGGATAAAGCTCTCGAGTAAGCTTGCATAGCAAATTATTTAAATTTTCTAATTCATTACACATTCACTAATGCACAGTAAAGAATACATTATTCAGCAAAACAATCCTACTAAAATAATAAGGTGATATATAGAAGGATATACAATGCAGCCTGCAAACTTTTGCAAAATGGCAGAATGCCCATTTTTCCCTTTCTACTCCTTCCTTTATCTTCAAATTTAAATCGTTCCTGAATCAATTTAAGTTAGTTGGAAAAGGTTTTTTCATAATGCTGTAGAAAAATAAGTTTGGCCATAAAAATCCTCATTTAAAGAAGTATTTAAACAACCTGAGTTGTCACAATAAACTAACTGTTTATTGTGACAGAACAACCTCTTAGATAATTTAGTGTATATAGAGAGAGATTAAAGGAATTGGAGTAATCAATTAAAATCACGCCTCACCATTTTCACATATCAGTAAATATTTCTTTATCAGTTTTGACTGGGAGGGTATTATCATAGTATACACTATTGAATCTTCTGTATGGTCAAATATGTCAGATAACAAAAACTAAATCGAAGCCTTTTCTGCTGAATATTCAGGCCTCTTTTTCTAAATGTGAAAGATCTTTGGAATGAATGCTTAATTTCACAGTGTAAGAAAGAGCCTACAAGACATTACTCATGGGTAAACTTATTACCCAGTAGGTAAGGATAATTCAAGACAGGAGCTGGTCATGTAGTTCACATTGTAAGAATAAAGTGACATGAAATGAATAGACATTGAGGAGAAAAATAAGACATCTAGATCTTCTTGAAGTATTTTAAATTGGTCTGCCTCTGAAAAGTAATTAATTTGTAATAGAACTCGGAGCACTGGCCATATTACTAGTAAAAATCAGAATATCTTATCTAAGTCCTTCTCCACTGTTTACAAATACAGGATTTAATACTATTTATAAGCATTGTTTCTGACTCAATTTAGATCAGATTTTAACAGTTGAACAAGCTAAAATGGAATCAAGGTAACCACCAATGGCTTATAACCTAATGCTTCTAAACAGAAGCCTTGGTGCCAACGTCTCCATCCACAATGTTTGAATGCAATGTCCGTGCTTTAATATAAAGGAAAGAAAGACCTCATCATACTCTTTAGAGCTTTAAAACTACATCTTTACCTAGCTGCTGCCTCTTTTCATAACAGAGAATAAAATCTGTAAAATGAATATTTGTACTTTAATAATCCCAGTTGCATAACATTCATTTTTTTTAATCAATCTAAGCTTCTTGGTGTATCCAATAGTGTCAATCATAAAGTTTATTTTGTTAGACACTCTCGCTGTTGAAGTAATTGTAAGGATTAGAAACAGCAGAGGGATTATGATCTCAGAATAAGAGGTATTGATTGCTTTTCCACATGATTGATTAAATACTTGGCTGATGGATCATTCCAAAGGCATCTAATTAAGCTCAAAAATCAGCATAAAATATTAACAGCCTACAAACTCATTGTTATAAGACAGATGTTTAAAAAAACAATGAAAACCACCCCCAAATAATAAACTGATTAATTATTTTTGTGCAGCTTTTCTTTTTTTCCACTGTTGGTTGCTACTTTAAAATCTAAACAAAATCAAAGATAGTTTTCTCAGAAGAGTAAAGATTATCCTCCCTTTGCACACTACTTTTGGCTGGGGCATACCTCAATCTGTTTTTCTGTGCACTCTAAGAAAAAAACCAAAAATAAACATATCAAACAAACAAACAAAGCAGCCCACAAGAAAACCAAAGGACTTTATGTCAAGGATCATTCATAGATACTGAGGTTTCATTCATCATCTCACAGGAAATGAGGCATGCAGTAACAGGCATATAGGATCATGACACAACATCTTAAGTGTCGGTGTTGACACTGATTGAAAACAAATTATGTAAGCAGAATTTGAGGATGAATTTTAGTTAAAAAGAAGAGAACAACCTTTTAAAGTATGTCTTTTGCTTCCAGTGTGCCTTAGATCTAGCTTTATGAAAGGACTAGGTGCAGCTGTGTTGTCTTAAAACATGGGAGAAAAACAACATGCTGTGGAAAGATACGATTTTTTCCTCTCTACTTGTTTCTCAAGGATGTAGAATCCTTAATCAAATTGGAAGAAGATTAAAAACTACAAAAACACTTGGAAAAAAGGGTGATTCCCCCTGTGTAAATCAATTTCTAATACAAATTATCATGTTATCCTTCTTTTCTCTCTTCATATCAAATTTCAAATATTTGACCAAAAGTTAAAACTATTTTTTTGAAAATAGAAGTGCCATGGGTTGTGATACATTTATGAACCTGACTTGCTTCACAATGTTTTAGATCCAGATCTTGCAAAGTGGTAAGAAAAAAATACCATATTTACAGAGAAAGAATCAAGCTATTGTTCAGTACTGAACAACCTGCAGAAAACTCCATTAGCAGTTTT
>NW_010424029.1:0-8288 GCF_000710305.1 Buceros rhinoceros silvestris | reverse complement strand
CTGCTGAAAATGACTCTGTGTTATCTTGCTATTCAGCGGAGTCAAAATTGCAGGAAACAGGCACTTTACATATGGCAGCCTATAATAAGCCTTAAGAACGCAACAATAGTTATGACTGAACTGGAAACCCATATGGCCAACGGGTGCACAGACATTTGTGAAATGTATCATGAGAGAAGCATCTTCTATCACAAAGACAGTGAATGGTCGAAGACAGTGCTGCTCAACAAGAGGGCAAGGACACTCACGGATGAGATACAAGCTAATCAGTATATTGCAGAAGAGCAATTAGATTAGTAAAACTGGAAACAAGTATAGTGACAAAGGAAGAAATAAACTTTTCTGCTTCCTGAGAGGTGTTTCTGATAGGCACTAAGACATTAGTTAGCTTTTGAAATAAAGCCGGATACTGGATACCCAAACTGCTAATCAGAAAGAGCAGAGACTGGGAAGCCTCATCCCACATGGTGATTACCCCAGTTCCTGGAGCACTCTCTTCCATCACAAAATCATACAAAAACTCATGGATTTCACCAGATGGCTGTACAGAAAATCTGCAACACGTAAGTCTCAGGCCATCTTTCCAAGATGTAAAAGTATTCCAAGCAGCGGATATCAGCTACAATCACAGTCTTGGCCAAACTGGAAGTACAACTGAGAAAGGTCAACACTTTCTGAACAGAGATCAGCAAGAAAATCAACAGTGCAAAATTGAAAGCAAAGGAGCAAATGCAAGAAATTGTAGCTAATTCAGAGGAACAGATTAGACACATCTTCAGAAGAACAAGAAAGTAAGATTGGACTCATGCTGAAAGGAAATGGGCATCTACAGTCAATATGGTTTAAGCTGCAGTGATGTCAGCCATATACTAGCATAACAGCACAAACTGGACAAGCCAATAGATGCAGCCCTTCACTGAGGAAAAAAGAACACTGGAATGAAAAGCCCATAATACAAAGGCCTTTTGAGCATCAGAGAAAGGAGGAGTGTAAGAAAATTGGCAAGAAAAGCAAGGACAAGAATACATGAAGACAGGTCGAGTCATGCTGAAAACCTTGTGGTTGAAACTGAAGTTGCAGATATATTAAGAAGCCTAGGAGCTGTTTAACAGGTGACTGAAACTCTTGTGTGGAAATTCTGAAGTGTCAAAGAGCCAATCAAAGCCAAACATAGAAAAAAGCTTGGAACAATAAACAGATGAAAAAGTAGGGGAGAAAAGGAATAAATAGATCTGAGATTACCTAGCCCCATCAGAACAACAGATCACTTGGGAAACTGATCAAAGTGGCATTAGTCCAACAGTGTCATCACAGGTGGATGCTATGACAAGTCAGAAGAATAACAGAACAGTCAGAAGCAATTCACATCAGATCTGCTAAATGCACTTGCTTTCATCATCAGTACCTAGATGAAATCAAAGATTTTATCGATGAGATCTGGAATAAAAAAGAAAGACACTCTCCATCATATTTAAAAAGCTGTGGAAGCCAGGTGAAGTCTCCAGCGACTGGAAAAGGGAAACATCATGCCCATTTTTAAAAAGGGTAAAAAGGAGAACCAGTCAACCTCACATTTGTCCCAGTAAGATCATGAAACAGATCCTCCTGGAAGGCATGTCAAAACATATGGAAGGCAGGAAGGCAATTAGAGATAGCCAAGATGGTTTCACCAAGGGCAAATTGTGCCTGGCTAATCCAGCCTTTTGTGATGGAGTGACTTCATCGGTGGGCAAGGGAAGACCTGAAGATTTCATCTATGAAGACTTCTGTAAGATCTTTGCTATTGTCCCCCACCACATTCTTCCCTCTTAATTGCAGAGATAGATACAGATTTGACAGATGGACTGTTACATGAATAAGGAACTCACTGGATGTCTAAGTCCAAAGGGTTAACAGTTAATGGCTCAATGTTCAAGTGGAAACCAGTAATGAGTGGGTCTCTGCTGGGACTAGTACCATTTAGTATCTTCATCAACAATATAGATATTGAGCTTCAATGTACCCCCACCAATTTTGCAGGCAATACCAAGCTGAGTGGTGCGGTCGATTCTCTAGAGCAAAGGGATGTCTTAATCAATAAAGGGAGACAGGTCTCCCTGTGAGAGCAATCTCACTTAGCCACTCCGGATTTTGTGCTGATGTTAGCCATACATGTACTCTCCTTAACAATCAGTTTAGCCAGTCCTCTATGTTAAAGGGGAAAATAAACTGTAAAACTACATTCATCTTCATCTGTCAAAACTGTCTAGGTTTGATTAATATTGCTGGAGCGTAATAACCCTCTATTTTACATTCTGCAAGCTTGTGTCTCTGGGACCTGGCTACAGCACAGCATGAACCATGAAGATTACCTGTGCTTACAAGAGTGATTGATAAGGTAGAGTCTTCCTCTCATTATTGATAGACTACAATCTGAAAAGTGGATACAAAATTGGATCAGAAATAAATATAATAGGAAGAAAGAGAGCAATTATATTACTGTTCATAGCAAATCCTTCCACACCTATCCATAAAACGCTGTCCCGAGGCAGCTGAGTAAAACACCTGAGAGGGAAAAATGAACATACTCTATCTTGAAAGAGACCTCAGTAATTCAATTATTGAGGTGCACATCTTCAGCAAAAAAGGAGAAAAAATATCCCCCAAAAGGGCAGGAGAGGACTCAAGACTATCTGCAGGGTTCATACAACTCCTACAGAGAAAGGAATTGTGAGAATGTGTTCAGATACTGAAAAGAAATCTGACCAAGCCTGCTAACAGAAGGAGAGAGAACAGGATTCTAGTAACAACTGCTAAGCTCTTTTTGATTACTGTATGATATGTTCATGACTGAATATCAATTTCAAATAGACAGAACAGTGGCAGATTCCCATCAGTTACAAAAGGAGGGAAAACATGCTGCTGTATTCAGAGCCAGTCTCACCTTGGGAGAGGAATGGGGAGGGGTTAGGGTAGCACCACTGTAACTCAGCTGCACAGTAGTAAATTAGAAAGTTGGTAAATTAACTGAACTGCTGTTCCAAAGGTGGATGAATTCAGTACAGCCCAAATGGAAAGTGGTAAAAAAATATCTGCTGCTTTTTACCCCTGACTAAGCTACCAGCACAATTTTCTCATACTTTTCACTTGTTCAATTCAAAGCGGAAGAGTTTCAAGTCATAGCTGAATTCTTACAGCATGTAATTGCAAAGATCTGTGAAAATAGCACCAGAGGCAATCAGAATTGTGGTATTTCCTTTGCTGCTAAACTGTATTTTGCAATATCATGGTTCTTTGACTCTCCTGAAGAAAGGTGAATTACAGGGATATGCGCTGCAGTTAGTTCCATTGCCCCAGCAAGTTCCTGGTGAAGGGACTCCTTATGCACATTCTCAGAGAAGGTGAAATCTGCATGCTTTTGAGCAAAGCTTAGCACATTTTTATGTTGCTATTCAGACCCTAGGTTGTGAAGATTTGTTCAACATGAAGGCAGCAACTTCTTCTATTATTGGCCAGGATGGGTAGTGCTATACAGTGCCTTGAAAATATTTTCCTGATTTCAGTCACTGATTTGAGCTTGTCTTCTAAAGCATAAGAATAAGTTGCTTTTCTAATCCTATTGCAAAAAATGGTAAAGTTCTTGAACTAACATTTCAATATATAGCCAACAGTCTTAAAAAAATATGCCTGAGGGAAAAAAAGCCAATACACTACAGTCAATCACATAAATAATTTTTGCTGAAGAGTTCAATGTAAAACATTAACAGTTACTTCTATTGGATTGTTCTGTTTCGGTATTTCCTCTTATTTTTACAGAATGGGAAAAGGTTAATCAGGATGCACAAATGGGCTGTTATGTACCACTCTTTTATGGCTTCTTATTCCTCCACAGCAACTTAGATTGGTTCTAAGTAGGGGCAGGGTGGAACAGAGTACTATAAACTTTTTATGGAATGAATATCTTCATTTGCAGATTATTCTTCAAGACCTGTGGGTTTTCTATTTCCTAATAGTGTAATTGCTCCAAGAAGATCTTCTGTAAACAAATATTGTGTTCTTTGAGGAGAGAAAGGAACTAACGTATTTGTAAAGTATCAGAGGAAAGTTATGAATAAAATAATGTACTAAATTAATGTGTTCATTAGAATCATAGAATATCTCAAGGTGGAAGGAACCCATAAAGATCATCAAGTCCAACTCCCTCCTCCTCACAGGACTACCTAAAACTAAATCTTACGACTAAGAGCATTATCCAGATGCTCCTTGAACTCTGACAGGCTTGGGGCTGTGAACACTACCGTGGGAAATTTGTTCCAGTGACTGATCAACTTCTCTGTGAAGAACCTTTTCCTAATGTCTGATCTGAACTTTCCTTGACACCACTTCGTGCCATTTCCTCGTGTCCTATCGCTGGTTACCACAGAGAGGAGATCAGCACCTCCCCCTCCACTGCCCCCCTTGAGGAAGTTGTAGACTGTCATGAGCTCACCCTCAGCTTTTGGTTCTCCGAGCTGAACAAGCCAAATGACCTTAGACACTCATCCTAAGTCTTGCCCTCAAGGACCTTTCACCATCTTGATTGCCTTCCTCAGGACACACTTTAATAGTCTAATATCCTTCTTATATTGAGGTGCCCCGCACTGTCCACAGTGCTCAAGGTGCGGCCACGCCAGTAAAATAAAATCATTATCAAATGTTGGCTTATATAGTGCACTCTTCATCAGATGTCTCTAGGAACAATAAGTTGTATCAATAATGATAGAATTTATGTCTCATGATATTTTGTTCTACCTGGTCCAAAATGCAGTACGTTTGCATTTTAAAGGTCTTAATGGAAGCATAAGTCTTGTGGCATTTGATTATTTTTCATCAATTAGTAGCACATACTGATCATTACTCACATCTTTCTGAAGTATTTGCCAAAATAATTGTACAAATGAAATAGAATAATGAAGCTATAGGAGGTTCCTGTGAGCAAACCAGAGTTTCGCACAGTTTGCTGTTTTGCCATAAGTAAATATTTATGATAATCTACATTCCTCATTGAACACTGTTTTGAGAAGGAGCAGTAAATGTGTCTTGGAAGGTCAAAATGAAACAAAAAGATAAGGTATGTTAAGTTGAGACTAAAGTCCAGGAAGAGAGGTCTCTTAGAAGACATAGGGTGGAAAATCAGAATGGAAACAACTCGGCAAGTATATAAAAGTTAAGAAAATATTAGGCTTTGGCAGGGATGCTTAAAACAGCTTCTTGACATTATTCTTCCCTGCACAACTATGTAAAAATGACTCAGATGCATTTCCTAGGCCTGTTTCTGGGGAAAGTGGGAGGAAGGGGAAAGAAAAAACAAGATGCTTTAATAAATAACTTTTCCGGTGTCTATCCTTCCAGCAAAAAACCCACAGCTCAGGACTATGTGACAAGCAGTCTCTGTTTCATGGGTCATGAATCCTGTATCACGGAGCAATTTGCATCTGGCTCTCACTATCCATATCAAAATTCTGATGTCACACATGGATATTCTCTGGCTTTGCTTAAAGTCGTTATATGGAATTTGACACAGTTCCTTTCTTTTCCTCTCAGCTTCACCTTTTTTTCTACAGTGTGGGATCTATCATAGTTCCTTGTCAGCATGCGGTGAATTTTAATGTAATATTTCACAGGCTCCTTAAAATCAGGTTTGGCTATAAATTCATCATCTTTTCCATAAAGAAGAAAGAGAACTCAAAAAGGCCACAGTTGGGTGAGAAAGAGATGTTACAGTATCACTCAGATTGTTTCAGGTAGTGATCTCAGTATAGATTTCATAATACCCTTCTCACTTCAAAGCCTTTCCTTGCTTCATATTCAACAGCTCTGAATTTCGGTTTCTCAAAAGTTTGCTAAATACTTTGCAAGAGAAACCTCTGTAGCTATCACATTTTTCTGGAGCACTCTTAGTGCTCAGCCTGTATCCTTCTCCTTTCTCATTAAAACTTTTTTCCACAAAGGGCTTGAACTACTATTTAATCATCAAATTCACAAAGCTTTTGGACACTAGGGATTTTGAATTTCAGCATCAATAAAAAGAGAAAAATATCCTTCTCACTCACGTACTTTATTCTGGACTCAAGTTCATTTTCATCTTTGTCAAATGAAAATTACGCAGATCACTTTGACGTTCGGTTGAGGAACCCACTGATCTGGCAAATTTCCTTTTGCGTCAGTATTTCACTAAGCAATAATACGATAACTTAGTATTCAGATCTAGTTGTAATTTCACTACCTGCAAAAACATTCATATTAGTTCTGATTTAAAAATGTTCATGAATTCAGTTTGAACTGATTCTGGAAATGTTCATGGAGCTTTAATTGAAATCTAGATCAGTCATGATTTTGAAGTTGTGGGAGCTGCCTTTTCTCAGCCCTTAAGATTGTGTGAAATTACTGTTAAATGTGTGTTATCTGAAACACTGGAAGATTCTTGAAATGAGAAACTACTTCCTGAGATCAGAGATAGGGGAACTATAGAAGCCAGTGCTCTGATCTAGCTCCCTTAAAATAAAAGTTGCTTACATGCTCCAAAATCCCAAGAACAGCTCTTCCAGACGAACAAGCTGAGGTCTTATAAAGGTTTTATAACGGAAGTCATAGGATTTACAACAGACAAAATCTGGATTTATTCCATAGTGGCTATAGAAAAGTAAGTGCCACAGTCTTAACTCTATAACTTTTCTATGCTTGTAGGTGCCATCTGAAGACTTACGAGGGCTGCTCCAAAAGTAATGCCTCCTATTTTATTATGTTGGTCTGCAATGTCAAAGGTAGATCTTGGTGGTCTGGCACTAGAGGTTGAAACTTCCCACCAATATTCTATTAAATTTTGTTGCCATGCGATAGATGGTGTCTGACATGGGAGTGCGTACAAAGCAAAGGGGTGTAATTGAATTTTTCCATGCGGAAAAAATTGCACCCGCTGAGAATCATTAATGTTGCTGAATGTTTGTGGAAACCAAGCAGTGGATGTCAGCAGAGGTGACAGTGATGGTGGGCCACGCCTTCTGGGGTCACCTCTGCTGGGGCAGATTTTTAGAGTTCTATGTGCAGGTCCTTGTTCATCACTGGGGAAAATGCACAGCCAGTGGGGGTCACTGTGACAAAAAATGGTGTTTTGTAGCTGAGAATTTACTCTCTGAAATACCGTTGTTGTGCTCTTTGTATCTGAGGCATTTTCCATGTAGTTTCCAAATGAATAGGAGGCTGGACCTACAAAGCTACACCAACCCACCCACGTGCTTGTGAGCAAGTTGACCCCTCCAACTCTCCCCTGGCACCTGTCCCCTGGCCTCCCTTTGCAGGCACCCACACTTCTTTGTCCCTACTGAGACCCTTCCTACACTAGTTTAAAGGACAATATTTATATTCCTGTATTGCTCCCTGCAACAGCTCACTGTGGGATGAGAGGAAGACAAGAATCAACATGAGACAAGAGGCTGGGAGCTGTGGCCAAGGTCAGTAAGTTTTGGAGTGTCTTTTAGTTACAGCAAGCTGTGGACTTGGCCCATGACATCAGCTGACAGTCCTGCTCTGTGCGGTAAAAACTCTTCTGCTTCCCTTAGGCTTTTGTGCAACATCAATTGGATAATGTGCTCCAGAGGGCATGAACTGAAGAAAGTTCTTTTCTCCCAGTTCTCTAAGCAATCTATTCCTCTTACAAACCATTTTGAATCATTTGGTTGATCTAAAGATGAGGCCAAATATTTTTGTTAACTTCTGTTTGTATGATCACGTGCATATATAAACAAGTTGATGACGTTATAATAGAGCAGATACAAAGAAATTCAGATTTTGACTCACGCAGTCTTGCATTCTACTGAAAGAAGCCAAATATGACATGTCCTCAGAGGGATTAAGTCATTCCCACAACGTTTGCAGGGCATCCTACAATGTATTTCAGTAATTCCTGAAAGTTCATCATATCTTACGTCCTGGAAGATTTCAGATTTCACCTCCACTAAAACTAAGCTTTTGTTCATTTTCTTTGTGGAAATGCTTAGCAAGAGCGAAAGCATAACCCTCAAAGGCTAGAGAAGAGTTTTGATTGCTTTTGTTCCATGAGCCAAAGTAAAGATGTAATTCTTTTAGGGAAAAATATAAATACTATGCAAAATTGCATAAAAATACAAGACTGAGTGGACATGACTAAAGCCCTGAGTAGCTTTAATGCTTGCTTATTTTTTTCATTGTAAAACTTGTCCTATTGTTATTTGGAAGGTATATTAGCATCATCAGCAGCAGCCATCATCATGGCTTGGCTTCGTGGATGAAGA
>NW_010424028.1:92307-94131 GCF_000710305.1 Buceros rhinoceros silvestris | reverse complement strand
TCTTAACCATCATTATAAATTCTAAGTACTACTTCCCCTCCTGTTTTTTACTTCCAGCCACTAGTCCTGCAAGCTCTTAAAGGGACAGGATAGCCTGATGTGATTCATTCTTTCTTAACCATCATTATAAATTCTAAGTACTAGTTCCCCTCCTGTTTTTTTATTTTTAGTTGTTTGACTTACTGGAGGACTCTTCAGGATGCACAGGACTACAGAAATAGGAAGTGTGAAAAGCTTTTTTTCTTCTCTCTCAGCAGAATGTTTCTTGATGGCTACAGTTAATGCCAGGAAGACTTGTCTGTTTTATCACTTTTGGTGACTTTTCTGAAAACATATTATACCCAATAACATACTTCCTGAGACCACTTTCCGGTTTGCATTTGTGATGTAAATTGGAATTGCTGGAATTGCAGAACTGGTGTGACAACAGAAATTCCCTGGTGGGACCAAGTTTTCTCTTTTCTTTAGTTTGAGAGGGATGTGTCATCTCTGTGCTACCGTGATCTGTGTGAGTTATGGAAAACATTAATTATGATATGGTAAAGTAACAAACGCGTTAAGATTTGGCACAGTTATTAGCATGATTAAACTGCTGTGAGGACCTAAAGTAATATACTTGATGTTTTGTGGTAATTTAGGGGGTTTTGAATGTCTCTATAGCTGCCTTGGGGATCCTTGCTTTGTACCTCAGTGACGGGGTGGCATATCTCAGGATAGCGAGTTCTGAAGACCTGTCACGTTATAGACACTCTTAGGTATTAGATGTTAAACATAACTCCTATTATTGTGATTTTGAAAATTGTATGTAACACTGCAGAAAGTTAGGATAACACATACTGTAGCTTTGCGGGGTGTTGTTGCTGTCCTTTCATTTCTTAATCTTGCTTTGTTTAAAAGATTATCATTTATCATAAGGATAAACACATTACTTCCCCCTAAAATACATCAAACCTACCAGAGATGCCCTGCCAGGATGAAATCCTGCTCTGGCCTATGCAGATGGGTCAGGACAAAAGATATTCTGTATATTTTACAGAGCAAGCTATCTTTAGAAGCTCTTTCTCCCTGTCATCCATAAAATTTCTAGGTACAATGTAAGAAAATGTGTTGCCAGATAATTACCGTCACAATATGTGACGTGTTGCAGCCATAGGTGTTGTAGGGGTTATGATTTTCCTCAGAAGTATGAAGAGTTCTGCTTCTCCAAGGAAGAGCTATAAAAGCTTCCAGCACTGCAATTGCAGGTGAGCTGCCAGGTAGAATTCTACCTGCTACAAAAGTACAAGTGTTTTTGTTCAGTTTCCTGTTGTTTCAATCTTAGAAATGCCTCTTAGGATGTTGCTCTTTATCCACAGTGTAGTGGCTCCCAGACAGGTTATACAGGTTTATGTGCTGTAACTGATGCGATCATGTGTGAGAACAGTATCATAGGATGGGAGATTTGTTTGTTTGTAACGAGTAGCACCTATTCTATTTTATATTCAGGAGAAGAAGTTTCTGCATCTGGTTATTTACATCCTTAATTTTTTTACATTCGAAGATTCAAATTTACTTATATATAAAGGAGAGATAGCATATAGTATGCAGTGTCCTGTTCTGTAATGTCTTTTTGCATCTTCTGCCCATTTGAAATCTGAAAAAAAAGTATCAGACTCTTCCAGAATCTTCTGCTCTTGTAGTTTGACAGGAATAATAAACCCGTGAACTCGCTTCTATTTCTAAATTGAGAGTAACACTTTTCAGTGAAAGCTAATAGACTCTTTCATCCTCTAAAGATACTGGGATTTAGGATTCTGAACTCTTTGCTTTTTGTGATTCAGCAGG
>NW_010424028.1:47523-92176 GCF_000710305.1 Buceros rhinoceros silvestris | reverse complement strand
TCTTTCCTCCAGATGTCTTGTTGATTGCATTGAGGTTGAGTTAGCACAGTCAAGGACTAGATATATAATACACTGGTATATAACTGGACGTATAGCTACGATGATGAATAGTGGTTATTAACTTCCCTTCGTAAGACAAATGAGTGAAATCTTCCTGGCTTGTACCTAATAATCGGCACCTATTGATCCAGTACAAAGGGCTGCATTGCATGTGGTCTTTTCAACAAAAGTCTGATTTGTCTTATTGTTTGGAGAAGCAATACAGTGAACTTATACAGAGGAATGACTGGCCGGGATGATCTGCACAGGCAACAAATATTGATATATTGATTAAATGGTATCCAGGTGTTATGGGAACTGCACTCTTCAGTTTAATGAAAAAAAAGGTGAATAGTAACAATGCTCTGTTGCTTAGAATGTGATTATTATTTTTGTTAATCAGAACAGTCCAAGCTCATGAAAACATTGTTGATGGTGATGATATGAGGCAGTGATTCAATGCTATGTTTTTTGAACATATCAACGCACATAAGAAATGAATTTTCTTTTTTTCTTTAATTCTACTGTGGTAAAACTTAGCAGCTTCATTCAAGGTCAGGCTAAGGAATTTAATCCATTGGACTGACTGTGCAGGAGTCGCTGTTGGATTGACTGTCCTTATCTGCAAGCCGTAGACTTGTCAGCTGAGCAACAAATTTTATTTTATGACTGCTTCTACTAATCCTTCACCTTCTCCTTGAGGTAGAGAGGTCAGCACCTCTTGTCTTCTCTGGTTTTGCTTCTGTGTAAGTAAAATGAAAAACAAAACTAATTTAAAAATCTGTGTTGGGATCCCTTTGAGGAGGAAAAGAACTCCTTCCCAAATCCTATAAGCCCCCTGAAAGCTTTCATCATGTTTTAAAAGCTCCCATATTTTGAAAACAGCAGCTGCTCACGTCAGCCCACTGGTAGATCAGGTAAAACTTTTGAGATTGAATGTTCTAGAGTCAACAGCTCTGCTCCTGGGTAAGTGGTTAGCATTAATTACTTGGTTGGTGCATCTTCACAGTCATCCTCCTCCTCCTTCCTCCCTGACTCACTGAAGCTTGTGCTCTTTTCTGTACAGTTGCTTGATTTCCACAGGGACAATGGAGCGTGACTCTTACTCAGGCTTGATGTTTAGGGAGCTGTTGTGAATGGCATGAAGCATCTCAGGATAAAAAAGATTTGAAACAGAGCTGCTCACTTCTGGGATAAATGTTTTGGCAAGTAGGTCTAGTTCTGCCTGTTTTCATGAGCTATAATTGGAAGAGGGAAAGATTGAAAAGTTTGCTAAGAAAAATACAAAGCTCAAAAGATCTTACCAAGTAGGCAAGTCATCCTGACTCTGTACAACTAATAAATAATGAGATGATTTAAAAAAACAATCAAACCCAACCAAAAGTAAAAAGACATTTTTTTATATAAACTTCATAAACTCCTTAAATGAGGTGAAAAATGGATTTATGACTGCTTTAAAAAATTATTATCCCCATATATTCTGGCATATCTCATCATTATTTCATAACATTTTCATCAGTGGATGCAATATCAGACTGATATTGAAATGCATGCAAACTTTGGGGTATCAGAACTAAAAAGAAAAACCCTTCAGCATTTAGGTTTTTTTTTTTTTCCTGATCTTTACTCCTGAAACTAAGTAAATTTACACTTTTTTTCAAGTGAGGTAAAATACTTTCTTTCATTAGTGTACTTAACCAATGAAGTGGAGCACCTGCTAGGAGCTTATTGAAATCAAAACTGGGTAAACCCAGAACTGAAAAGTACCTGAGTAAGAACTACAGCCTGAGGACTCAGAGTTGTTTTATATCACTGTTGAGTCTGGAAGTCAATTTTCTTCTCATTTTTATTTTCTTCCATGTGTTAGGGCCCAGTCCTAGTCCCACTGGAGTGTGAAATACTCTCTGCTTAGAAAGGTGTTACAGTCCTGCAGTTTGAGTTTGTACCCTCCTGAAACACTCTGTTAGATAGAGGCTTACAGCAAGGGGAAAAAAAAGGAAAAATATCTTTTCAGAGAGGGTTGTGAAGCATTGGAACAGGCTGCCCAGGGAGGTGGTGGAGTCCCCATCCCTGAAAGTGTTTAAAAGCCGTGTGGATGTGGTGCTGAGGGACATGGTTTAGGGACCCTGGCAGTGCAGGGTGAATGGTTGGACTCGATGATCTTAAAGGTCTCTTCCAACCAGATGATTCTGTGATAAAGCTGGATGTATCTCTTTATATATTTCTAACGACACAATATAATAATTAATAAAGCTATTATCAAGTTTATTTCTAATAAGGGCTATGCAAAACCTCTAAGAACAGTGCAAGTTCTGGAACTTGTACTTGCAATACTAGGCGAATGTTAAGCAAGAAATATGAATTCAGTTAAATACATATACCAAGTCATTACCGTATTGTAAATCTGGATTTATAACTACAGTCCCTTTGAAATAAGTTAGGCTTAATTATGATTTCAGATCAAAATTAATGAAAAAATATTGCATCTTTAAAGGGTTTATTTATTAAAATGCTGCTCACTTTGTAAATGGAATTGTAGGTGACATAGTTTCCATAAAAAATCACTTTATTAGTCACTTGCAGAACACTTGTTATTGTGAAGAATTCTGACACTGGTTTTACAGTGACAGTAAAGATTTGCTCTGAAATTATGCTCAATTTATTGAAGATAGGTTTTTTATTTTTGTGAATTACACTGTAATTGGAAAAAGTAATATTTTTCTAGTACTTTTAGTCAAGGTTAACATTAATTCTATATGAAAAGCCACATTTGAACTTAAGTCTGAGAGAGTTTTAAAAATTTCAGATCCTGATTTTTAAAGGCTAAAACCCAAAAGATTTGGAAACAAAATTACAGCAACAAAAATGAATCATGTTATTTAAAGTTTTGGAAGAGTCTGGGAAATTTCATATTGGAAACATTTTCTGTGAAGTTGAGAATTCTGAAGCCACAATGAATCTTTAAATGCTTGTGCAAGTTAGTGTTAAATATTAGTATTAGATTCTGCTCTCTCATACAAAATGTTATCCAAAAGGTATTAAGTAACTGGCTATAAGAGACCTCTGTGGATTAAAATGTCGTGGGGTTTTTTTGGACTGCAGCTGGGATTCTTTGGATCTATCTTTTGTAAGTGCGTAGTTTCTTTCCCCCAAATGACATCTTCACATCAAACTATTTAAGTCGTATGCAGTTTCATCTGGGGAGGAGGTGTGGATGTGAGGGTGTGTGTGTGTGAAGATTGGATGTGTTGAATTGACTTGTTCTGAATCCTTTCAAGAGACTTTTCTAATTTTTGTGTCGGGTTCTGTTCACCAAGTGGAGAATGCCGTCTTGGTATTCTCCCTTACAGGCTTCAGCTCAGTAGTTAAGACACTAGAGAATGAGATGGGAAGTGCAGGTCCATGACATGCATGGGGGGGTTGTGTTCATTCTTTCTCTGACATTCAGAAGAATGGTTTGAATTACAATGCCCAGATCCCATCCACTGAATTTGGTATCCATGGAGTCTTTCTAAGCTTTTCTAAACTTTAGATACGCGATTTGCTTTTCATCAGATGGCCTTGAAACCCACATACAAATCTGTACCTTATGTTCCCATAGAACGTAACTGATTGATGTCAACAGGCAAAGTGAGTACATTTTTGTGCTGAAATATAGGTTGTGGAATCATTTAAATTGCTACAAAAATGAAAGACAGCAGAGCTGACATAAGAGAAGCCAACCTGAATGAGTGAATAAAATCCTGATACATTTTGCATGTACTGAATTCAGAGAGATGTCATAAAGAGTAGCTCCGTTTTTCTATTGATGTGAATGAAGTCAAATTGCATGAAATACTTGATAATATATTGTTACAGGATGCTGAAACAAAAGAGTGTGTTTGATGAGTGATTTCTCTCATGGCAAGGAACATTTATACTCAGGCAAAATGTTACTCTTACTATTGCCGTTACACTTACTAGTGCAACCCAATTGCCTTTCTGGATCTCCAGAAAGCTGAGCAGAAGATACAGTAAAGGTCACTTTATTAGCTTGCTTAACAAACAGCTACTTCCTTTCTAGGGGTGATTAGATGCAGCAAATGTGTCTAGAGCATAGGTTGAAGCTGTCTCAAAATTAGAGGAAGACTAGATTTTCCTACACTCTGTGCTGTATGCTTCAAGTGTGACCTCAGTGAATGGGCAAATCGGATCAGATTTCGTACAGACCAGTACGTGCGTGCAGCAGCCCTGACAGGTTCAAGATGTCTTAGAATAACTCAACCAAACCGACTGGATGGCAGCCAGGTGCTGGGCTATTGCACCTTGAACACACCTGGTGTATTTGCATGTGGCCAAGCAAGGATATGAGTGAACCGAAGCCATGGGAAGCTGCAGTGTCTTCTCTGCCTTGAGGCAGTAATGGTTTGATGGAGATCTGGTGAAGCGATGCTCCAGAAGACTGTCTTTCCATTAGAGTGGTGTTACCTGTTTGGCAGGCAGTGAGGAAAGCTCTTCAAATTAGTATCTTAATGAAAGATCAAACTATCACTCACAATCTGTGGGTGAGAAAGGGGTTTAAGCTATTGTCAAGTTTGTAACTTTTCCACTGCTAAATTGACTCATGAGATCCTGTAAAACAAGTCTATCAGTGCAGGCAAAAAATAAAAATAACTTTAAAACCACTTTAAGACATGATGAAAACCTTATGAGACAAATACATCAAATTCCAGGCAAAATGCAGGATATGTCATGACTTGTAATATTGTTTGATGTATCTTTTTTATTTGTTTGGAATTTTGTAAAACAAGAATCTCAAAGAGTAAATCTTTTCGTTCTTCTTTCTGTGTGGTTTTAAATGTGGTCATGATAAAAGAACAGAGAATTTTTACACAATTAAATATCTGTATGTGTTCCAATGACTTCTGGGCATATGCATCTATTTATTTTTACTTATTTACTGTTTCTTGTTGGCCTGAAAAAGTATTTTCAGTGGTTTGCACTCTGACAGATATCATATCTGTTGTCTTTGATGTTTTAAAAAAATTAATAAAAGTATATCTGTACAGTTTTCTTAGGAGTCTTGATAGGGAATTGAGCAGTCTGTAGTCAAAAGAACCTCTCCAGATCCAAAGGAGATGTTAAATACCTTTTAAGGTATCTCTAGGAGAAAATGTGCATGGATTTTGGGTTATTTTGTCTGTATGTTTTCTTTTTTCTTTTTTTTTGTAAAGAAGTTCCTTGCTTAGAGTTAGGAAACTAAGTGGCTCTTCATTATGAAAAGATGTAAATAAAGTTCAGTAAGTACCTGAATACCAGTCAGTTATTTGGTGTTTTATTTCACTACTTATTTCATTGAGTCATCTTCTTTGCTAAATGAGTCTTTTACAGTGAAATTGAATTTTTTATAGTGTAGCATCAATAACTCAGTACTTTTAAAAGGGGAAAAATAGTCTAAACAATTCCCACTGTCAGTCTTTCTTAACGCCTTTTTTTTTTCCCTTCCCTCCCCTACGCCCAGCTCCTGGGATCATAAGACATAATTAAAGGCTACTTTGTCACTTTGTTATTCATAGGGAGAAAACATTGCGTACACTGACAAGTCCCTAGTCATCTCTGACAGATGGTTTGTATTTCAGGAGTAGATATAAACTATGTAAGATGGAGTTTTTTGCAAACATCTTGGCCTATAAACTGCACAAGGAGTTTGTAAAAGATTCTAAGATCTCCAACCACAAGATAAAACAATCTATTTAGATAGGACACCCACCCACCCCCCACCCCGCATTTAATCTACACAGCCTTTCAGGTAGTAGTCTGGAGAAACATTCTGCCTGGGTTCAGTAGCTGAGGCAGTCTGCGGTTTTAGTAATGCAGGTTGCATGTTATTTTGGATATCTGGACCAAAACTCTCATTTTTGAGGCAAATTTGCATGATTTCAATCAAGAACAATAAGAAAGCAGCATTGCGTGATTTGAGGATTTTTTTTTATTGACTAAGAAAGGCAGTATTTAGAACAAATTCTCTTCCTAACAGTTTCAAGAAGCTGTTTTCACAGTCTTTTAGAAGTGCCACATTAACACCTAGTGAATGACAATGCGAGCAGATTACTTTTTGTGGGTGTTAACCCCATGAATCAATCCATAGGCATCCTAGACGTCTGTGGGAGCAAAGTTAAATACCTGACTTGAATCAATAAGTTTGACACCAAAAGATTTGATTCATACTGGCATAACCAGTGGAGCAGCTGATACACTGGAAGATACCACCACCTTGCATCTCTGTAAATTGTCTGTGAACTTTTTGTAAGGAGAAAATTAAATAGAAAATATTTCATAATTGTTTCTCATCCTCTTAGTGGCAGAGACAGTTCATGTTAGTGTAGAATGTAGATCACCGTGGTTACAGTACCATAAGTAGTGCTTTGCATTTACGGTATAGAATATAAAACAGAATTTACACCAGTGACTGTGGGTGTGATAACTTATCAGCAACGACATTGGTAGAGGGCAGTATGATTAGTTTATAATCACTAATATTAGTTTGATTGTATTTGGAAATTAAATGTTTTCCAATACATTTTTGAACCCCAGGCTTTCAACAGTTATCTTTACACGCTGATTCAATTTGCGATGTCCTAATTGCCCTTCACCACTTTCCCTGTATAAATTCCTTCATTATGTCACATAAATGTTACATGAATTTAAAAAAAAAGAAAAACACAAAACCCCTTTAAAAAACCCAACAAACCCCCTCGAAAGCAGGATTTTGAAGCATTTGGAAGTGCGAATTATGAAAGACTTCTGAGAGCACATAATGTACTTATGCAGATTAAACCAGTTCTCAGAGGGATTCTTTCAAGTTAAAAGACACGTAGAGATAAAATTTAAAAGGCTCCACAGTCCATTTCAAATTAAATTTGACTCGTTTTCAAACTCTTAAACCCCATCCTTTGTTTCACTTTCTAGAAGTCTAGTTACCTCATTGCAATCTAAATTTCATGGGTTTTCTTCACGATCCAGTACATCAAGAATTAGATTTTTTCAGGTGAAATGACCTTTGGATTTGCATTGCCTGAGAGGGTGAATGACCTTTGCTGCTTTCTTTCATCGAGTCATTCTGGCCACAGCAGGGTCGGGTACTCAGTGCTCTCCTGATGCAGCTCTCTCGCTTTCCGTAATGCTCTAATAAGGCAGGAGGCCTCCGCTGCGGTACAGTATTGGACTAAAGCTTTACTGGTTCTGCACAAAAAGGTAAAGTGCAACATTTTGCCCTCGACTACCCAAAGTAAATAGAAATGTTGACCAGAAGTCACTTTTTGAGCCTTGATTTTATAGAAATCTTTGTTGTAAAATGAGGAGAAAAATAATGACAGTGGTTTATTCTGAAATTCTGGGGTTTGTTTGTGGGCTTTTTTTAAATGAGTAGTGTAGTTCACAGCGTTTTACAGTTGTTAAAATGTACTACCTGAGTGGCTTAAAGGATGTACAAAACAAAATTCCCTCATAAAAGATTGGGTTTGTTACTATTTGCATGTATGATGGTTGAAATCTCAAAATATTTTGATTTATTCATATTTGTATATTGACAGTCACATAATTTTCTTAATATCTCCCACAAGGCTTTTCCCCCTTGTCTTTCAAGAGAGTTTTCTGGTCCAAGAGTGAGAATCTTTCTCAAGACATTTTAGAGTTCTACTTGAAAGAAATCGAGGAACCTTCATGATGCTTCCCCATAATTAGTCAAATATCTTTGTAGTAAAGCAATTGCTTGTCTAACAATTAAAAGAATTCAGGAAAATGTTGAATGGTTAGGAACATATTTTATTTTTTGTGACTGGGGATGTGATAGCGAGATTGGAATTTGTAGCGATGACAGGCAGGGGATATTTTCCTTGGTAATGGTGTCTGAAAGCCTTTATGTATGAATGTCGTAGGTAGGAGTACTCACTTATCCACATATTATATTCACTGGGAGATGGGAACTCATGCATCCAACAGAACTTTTGTTTTATTCTCTGTGACAGTTTATGTAGCTGACAAGAGTCACTTAAGTCAGTAGGAAAATACGTAGTTGTGATGAAGAATCTCTGCACAGAAGTACTCTCTGCGGGGGAAGAACTGGACTAAAAGAGTAAAAACTTAGAAACACAACCTAGATGATGAGATGTTTAAAACTTCCTGCAGATATAAGGAGAACGACAAAAAAGAAAGGTCTTTATTCTGAAAGAAAAGTACATTTACTAATGTACTAATATCATATTTGTAATGTCAAATCCGATGATGATTTTAACTCGAAATAATTTCCATTCTTGTCTAGATAATCTTACAAAGAATGAGGAAAACATGGCAAACCACTTTCTGATCATTTGACGTTATTGTTCGATTGTTTTTTTAATAAACAATGTCAGATTTTCTTGCATGTATGAGGATTTAAAAAGATATTTATGACCTTTTCGTATGTGGTCAGATGGTGTTAAATTCACTGATGTAATTCTGTGCAGTCTTAGTTTTTAATGCTTTTTTTGAGCTAGATTCAAAAAATCTCATTGATTTTCTAAAGACTGGAATTTCCCATTATCCACATCTTGAATTTCCTATTGGAATAGATTAATAGTTATTTTTTCTACATCGAAAGTTTTTCTTAACCATGTACACTTTACACTTGTTATTTTTATCGATGTGCTTTATAATGCGCAGTATTATTGTACAATTAATGGACTAAACATTTCTCTGAGGTGTAAGCACGTAAGCACTACATTAATTGCCAACTTTATAAAAATTATAATGAAATCTTCTTATCAGCCACTAAATGGTATCCAAGCACAGTCAGAGCTTACATAATATTCTAGGATACTGTTCATGCTGATTCTGTTTACCCTTTCTGGGGTAGTGCTGAGGTCACCTTGCTGGAATATCTCTCAGGCTGGTGCCAGTTTAGGCTTGCTGATTGATACAGTCATCCACTATGTACTGTCATTATTAATAATTTTTATGTGTGTGTGTGTGAGTTGCTCATTGCCTTTTATCTTTTGTGAATGAAGCACATAGCAAAAGTTTTAGGTAGCTGAAAGAGATGTGCAGAATAATAGATGCTAATGCAAAAAATGACCTTACTGCACTGAGAATCTAACCAAGAAAGATGAAAAAAGGAACTACAGACCTTTGATTTAAATCTGTATCTTTCCAAAATAAGTCAAGTCTTAACCTATGGTCTTGTTTTTGTCCAATTATTTTGAGTATTTTTTAAAGTTTGCTTTTTATTCATTCCTTATGCTCTCATTATTCAGCTCAATGGTATTTTCACATTACATAATCTCAGTGAGTTGTCTTACACCATTCCTTACCACCCTCAGCTCTCTCAGATTAATATAAATTGCACATATAGGAGTGAGTTCTGTATGCAAGACCTTGTCCACTTTTTTTTTTTCATAGAATTGCAATAAGTAGCTTGAAGAGTAGGCACCGAAGTGATGGTTCTCTTGGCTTCAGCTCCACACACCACCTGCATTAACCCACTGTCAGATGTGTTTACTGTATCCTTAATGCTTTAAGATGGTGTGGGAAATTTAGAGTTGATAAAAGCCTTGGAGATCTGTGCTTTAATTAAAGTTATCACTAGAGGAAAAATAACATCATAAACCAAACAAACAATAAACCAGCTGTGTGTAGGGTCATATTGGCAACCTGTGGATCAGAAAGCTCTTCTGAAGCTGGTAGAATTAGGTGATTTATATCAGCTGAGAACCAGACTTTTGTCCCTTATTTCATTTATTTGACTGTATTTTGAGAGCATATTCTCTCTGTTTATATACAGACTGCTTGCATGGATGAGAACGGAGGTGAACCTGAGGGTTTTTTCAATATATTATATATATAATTGCTATATGCAATACGTATTTTGTATATATATACACGTCTGTGTGTACGGGTTTTTTTTCCCCCCCAAAATGAAAATGTGCATGAAAATGTGCTTGGCTGTATAAGACGACAAAATGAGGAACTTTATTTTGATGATTCTTTGACTACGGAAAAAAACAATCTGTGCAAAGAACAATAAGAAATTCAAAAAGCAGCTTGTCTCAGAGTCGTCTTAATAACATGCTAGCACTGTTGCTTTCAAGGGTTGCACACAACTATGACAATTACTGGAATTCTTCACTCATGCTTCCATAAGAGCTAGGACAAATGATCAATCATCCTGAAATGCATTAACTGAACAAGGTTTGTATGGGGTAGCCGGAGCCTGTGCTACACCACAGGACACCTATCAATCAGTGGAGTCTTGGTACCCACCAGGAATCAGGTTGTTGAAACAGGATTTTATTTATACTGAATTGTGTAGGGAGAGTACGCTGATGTTATCACAGGTGATCCTTTGTTACAGTGAACTGTTTACCCTTACCCTTGCCCATCTTCCAAAATACCTAGTTCAGTGCAAGATAGACATTATATAGTGCCACTCAAGACTCCAGAAATCATCTACACTCTGTGACCTGAGTCAATAATCACTGGCAGCAGATTTCTAGATATGGGAATTTAATGGGTTTCCTCTTGAATATTTCTTAAATCTTCAAAGTCTTCAGTAGAGTTTCTAGTTACCTAGATGTTCTGTTCAATTATAATTCACAGAATTGTTTTGGTTGGAAGAGACCTTTAAGGTCACTGAATCCAACTGTTCAACCTGCACTGCCAGGACCACTAAACCATGTCTTGCAGAACCACTTCTACATGTCTTCTACATACCTCCAGGGATGGGCACTCCACCTCCTCCCTGGGCAGCCTGGTTTGATGATTGACATCTCTTTCTGTGAAGAAATTTTTCAGTGCTTCAATCAATATAAAGATGTATTGGATCTCTGTAGTTATTGACCTTGGCTTCACCCAGTGTATAACTTTTAGGCAAACAAATCATAACAGTTAAGAAGGATTTTGCCTCTGTAGAGTCCTGAGAAAATTTATGAGTATTTTTGGTTAGAAGAATAGAAAAAGTTTCTTTCTACTGACCTTGGAAGATCCAAAACAGGCAAAAGTGAACAGTGCAGAATAATTTCGCTTTTCATTCACTCTTTAAGTCTAAATGTAAACCAGCAAGGAAAACTTTGAATCTTAACAACATGTTCTTATGGGTCAAGGAGAAGAGAGACCAACCACAGTATAAACTCATCTGTTTGGCAATTTTCTAAGAAGTGAAAATGTACTTCTCCTTAGAATTAGTAAGAGAGTCGTGCCCTCATTTCATTTATTGCGTTCTGCACATCTTCACTCTTCCCCTCTGATGAAACACAGGTCAGCTCTTTGATTGGAGGTAAGAATAGCTAGTGAGAGGCATATTATCCACCCTTGCTCATGCAGCTGAATAAGAGTTTTCTGAAATGTCAGCTTTCTGAAAGGGGTTCTTTTCATCACTGATTTTTTTCTCAACAGAATGGATTAATAAAGATTTTTTTGTTATTAGGTGTAGGGATAAATCTGGCATTACTGAACCTACAGCAACTGTGACCAGCTGTGGTTTTTGACACCAAACAATTGTTTTGCAAAGGAAGAATATGAAGAAAAGGGAGACAGTCAAGCCACAATAGATGAGTAAACATTTACCTGATTCTCTGTACAGGTTACTGATTAATAGTTTGTCTTCCCCTGAGTCCTTGCAAGAAGTGTGAGAAAAATATTAACACATTTTTATAAAGAATTTTCAGACTATATGACAGTATATAACTTTTTTTCCTTTTGCAGTTAATATTGTCAAAGCACTCACCAAAACATTTAGCTCCCAGCAAGGACTAAGCTCGTATTTTGGAATTTCTGATTGCTTTTTAGGTATTGCTTTATGATGTACCGCATATGACTTTCTCTAGAGACCTCTCTGTTCTGAATCAAGAGCAACATGCTGGCTCATACTCCAGTAGTTATATCCAAGGACAGTGGCAACTGGAGCTGTAGATTTGTAGCAGACAGAGCCTAGCTCCTGTTATGCTATGTACCACAAAAAAAAAGCAGCACAACAAAAAAGACCCCAGATTCTGCCAAAGCACATCCAGGTGGCGGGATGGCGGTAAAATAATGTGTGTGTGTGTGCATGCACATGTATGTGATAGAGAAGCAAACTGGGCAGTGACAAACGAATCTCATTTCCTTCCATGAGAAGGAGAAGGGTTTATGGATTAATGACTGACAGAAGATACAGAATGTTTTGCCTCAGCTGCTTGATACTTTGTCTTGATTTTCTCATGAACCAGTTAGGGGAAATACAGTCTAGAAAAAAAGGTGTTACAAAGTAAATTCACAACCAGTTGGAAAATTGTGCCAGGAGAGAAGTAATAATTGATTTGCTGTCAAAATGAGGACTGGTAGTATATAACCACCTGTGATTCTGCAGGGGTCTGGTATGGTCTGATTTCTTTTTTTTTCTTTTTTTTTTCTTTCAATTGTTTCTATTTTCATGGATTATATGTTTTCTGGATGAATTGCAAACAGCCTAAATTGTTGACGGGGTGAAGACGAGTAGTAACATTGTTGGCTAATAAACTCATTGAGTAACTGATTACTGGAGTAGACAGATTATAGGGATGAATGCAGAGTTCTGCATAAGTGTAGGAATCAACCTAATTTATAAGTAAAAAGATGAGACATAGGCTAGACGCAGCCTTTGGAAAAGAGTACAGGGGGTAAAGTAATTAATAAATTTTATTTTAGTCCGTAGCCCATAACAATAATGGTGCTGTTGCTAAAAAGACGAACATTCTTCTGGGCTTTATGAATAGGTGTATTTTGTGTAATATAAGAAAATGTCTTATGCCTGACTCCTTGGCGATAATTTTTGCCTCTCATACTGTGACCAGTTTAAGACGTGAAACTCAAGAAACACATAGAACCAATTAGAGTCCCAAGGAGCCAGATGATGACTGAAAATCTGGAAATAATGGTCCATGAAGAGAGACTGAAGTAACTAAGGATGTCTAGAGATGTCGCTGTTTGAAAGAACCAAAAGGCAGCAAACGTGACAATTTGCTCTCAGGGGAGGTTTCCCTCCTGCGAGAGGTAAGCAAAAGAAACTAAAGCGTTTCAGCTGGGAACAAACGGGGAGATTAACGCGTCACTTATGGCTGTGGGCAAAGAAGCAGCACGCTTGAACAGGGGAGACAAAAATTAATTTAATTCAAAAACAACGAGAACCACGAATCATCACTTAAATTCAGGCAGGAGAGAAAGAAAGAGAGAACAGTGATATTAAATACAGAAATAGAGAGATATATATTCTTCCCACTCCCCCCCTGCCTCCCACTTACTATGAACCCTCACACACGGTCCGTGCCAGAGGCAGGGGTGGAAAGGGATAAAACCGGCATGGGAAAGTGCAGTCCTTTTAACCTTATATATATATATTTTTATATTTTTCCCTCTACTCTAGCACTTGCTATGAGCCCTCACACACAGTTGGTGCCAGAGATCAGGGCAGGGTATGAAAGGGGGTGGGGGGGTTAGGGGGGAATAGGGAAGGGAAAAGCACAGTCCTTTTAAACCTCTCGCATTTAAGTTCCAAGTTGAATTTTTCAGGACAAACTTCCTCTGCAATGCATAGCCTCTCTGTGGGATGACTGCAAAACTAAATTAGAGTCACCGGGTTTCCAGGGGATGTTCTGGCTCTCTCTCCCTGGCTGCAAAACCTCAGAGTCCAGATGTCCAGGGGATGTTCTGAGTTCTCTGCATTCCAGCAGGGCCTTCTCTTGACCTTTTTTCCCCTCCCTCGCCAGTGGTTACTCTCCCTGAAGATCTGAAGGAGGTGGTCTCTGGGTCCCTACTTTTTCCTGATGCCTCTTCTCTCCACCCCCACCAATATTCGGCAAAGTGAAAAGTCTACATGCCGCGTGGAAGATCTTGACTGTCCAGGTTGCTGAGGTGACTGCTTCAGGACTTCTCTCTGAACCAAAAAGTGCATGCCCAAAGAAGAGATGTGGTTGGGGTTTTTATAGTGTTATTCAAAGAGGCGTTGATTGACACGGCTTAGCTCCAGGGGAGGGTATGAAATTGGAGCCAAGGCGGCAAAACCTCCTTTCGCGCCTAAACAAGGGAAGGTGGGGAAAAAGCCCCTGTACTTCCGCGGGAACTGAAATCCTAAACCACAAGAGAAAACGTGTTTAAGAAAAATATGGGACACTACATTTTTATATGTAAAGCATTCTGCAAGAAGATAGGAAGTAATCCGCTCTTTGAGCTGTCTCTATAATGCAAGGGATTCAAATGATGATGAAGAATGATGCATTTTGTGGTGCAGAAAAAGCTTGGAGCACTAGAGTAGGTGGATTAGGTAAGCTGTGGAATAGCCTTTTTTTTTTTTCATGTTGTTAAAATGAATTTAATTGGCATTACCTTGGATGGATCAGGAAATTTAAAGGTAGGTTTTTAGACCTAGTTTTCTAGAGTTCTGGGGTTATAGTTGTCATAATTTCATTAAAAAGTTCTAGATGTTGTGAACTTGGTTGCCTAGGCCCTCTGATGTACCTGAAAGCTTAGGAAGGCAACAACGAAAATTGGCAGCGGATAATTCTAGGGATCAATGTGAAACTATTTTACTCTAGCTTCCTGGAAACTGATTTCTCCCTCTCTGTATTTAAATGCCTGAAGATCTCAGAGCCGAAAAGTTTCCAGATGCCTGTAGTAACTTCCATGCATTTTTATCTCTATTTAACAAGAAAGTTTAGGATTAAGATACCCTACTTGACTCTGGGTTGAGCTTTGAAGTTAAGGGAGAAATTACAGTTTTCCCTTTTACTGTCTAACAATACTGTGCCTTTCCAAAGACTTTAATCAGTTCTAAAATTTTTCTTTCATTGTAGAAGTTCATACCTTGGTGTTAACTCTTACTTAAAGGGCAGTATCATAGCTGTTTTATTAACCAGGTTTTGTCATTTTTTTTAATCTGTTATATATTGAGAATGCTTTCTCACCTAATTTGGATTGCTATTTCTTCTGACTTAAAAAGACGTCACTTTTTGCTTATTACATTCGTTCCACTCCTGCTCAACATGGGGCTAACTTTATTTTTTTAATGTGTTGTGTCATAATTTCTTCCATTCTGTTGAAAATGCAGTTATTATTCATAATTAGACTACACATGAGAAATCAGAGCTCAAAATCTATAGCTTGCTCATTTAAATTGCAAAATATTTGTTCATAAAACCAAAGCAAAACTCCTATTTTTCCCCCAAACTCACTCCCAAAAAGCTGTAATTTTCAATTTTTGCAATATGATATTAAGTCTCTTAATCCTGTTTGCTTCATTAATTGAAGCAATTGGTATTTAAGCTAAATAGTATGCACATGAAAAATCCCATTCTCTAATTCCTCGTTGTGTTTATTGATTCATCCTATGAATATTGTACCAGAAAACAGCCTGGGCATGTGAACTCATGACCCATCCTCCTCATCCCATTTTTCCTTCTTCTGTCACTACATCTGTAGTGTGTGGGGACGGGCATTTGCTTTTTAGTTCATCTGCATGTAGAAAATGCAGAATATATTCTTTACATTTGCTAATTCGCTAATCTTGGCAATTTCTGTTGCATTTGCCTCCTCAAGGTTCTCAGTTTTATCGATGTGGTGTTATAAACATGTGCAGAGCTGGTATGTTACTACAAATTCTTCAAATGGTGATGAAACCAAATACTTTCCGAGCAATCATATAATGAAATGGAAACACTGGAATTCTTATGAAAACATCTAAAATCAATGATTTGGTTAATTCACGTTTAATTTCTACTGATTAATACAGGAAAAAAAGGTTAAGGTGAAAGTTGGTCAATCTCCATTTCTTTATTTTATTAGTCTAAATTCTGACTAAAAATAAATATGCTTTTTGGAAAGCAATCTCACTAGCAATGTCAATTAAAAGCAGTTCATGTTCTTAGGTGTTAGAAAACTTCTGAATATATTAAAATAATTCCAAGGTCATGTGACTCTATATTTAGGATGATCCGGTTTGTGAAGGAATGACAGAACTCACCTGTGATTTGTACCAGAGCAAAGGGGGTAAAGTATAAATTTTACCTTTTTTGATATTTATGCAATTAACTCACAGTATTCTGGCTAGAAGTACACAGAACTCTCTAAGCTTGGCTTACTTACCTTTTTTCCTTAACTTGCTTTTTTTCCCCCTATGCTAATATCACTATTTTTAGTGTCTAACTTAATGGAAATACGTCATTGTACTTTTCATAATCTCTATTTGGGTTGGATTTTTTTCAGAATGGCTATTTATACCTCTGTGCTCATGATAGCTCTTCATTTGTTTTTTTAATTTTGTTCTAGCACTGTCAAAAATCATGTAATTAAAAATTTTTGATGTTTTCCCAAACACTAAGAAGTTTTTAGTCTTCAGGTTTTTGTGAAGCTTTTGTCTTGTCTTGTAGTACTTTCAGTTCTCCCAATTTAAGACTACTGTCCAGCAGAGATGTTATTAGGGAGATTTTATTTATTTGTTTGTTTTTATTTTGGCCAGATTTTTCCCTTTAGTTTTGTGTTGCATTTTAGATTTACCACACATCTGTAATTTTGCCGGCATGACTTTCTCTTCTGCTTAAATGAACTTGTATTCTCTGGGTAGTTGTGTTTACCAAGTGTATTTTATGAAAACTGTTGTATTCTATCTCTGCTGTCTTAGTTCTAAGCTTATTTTTTTGCTTCAAAGCAAATTTGCTTTCTGGGCTGACTTGCTGAGCTTGCTGCAGCTAAACACGGCAGTGTGTTTTTGTTCATCATTGAATTCTCTGAGGCTGCAGTGTTGTGTTACTGTATTTACAACTCAGTATAAGGTCTTTTGTTACTAGTTTCTTGGATCATTTGCCAGGAAATTCGTTCAAATTAATCGTTGATACTGAGGCCAACATATTTTTGAGAATAACCTCACTCTTGCAGCTGAATCTACTTTACAAGAAGAACTTTCTGCAGGGTTTTGAATTGTTGGCATGCAACTGGTCATTGTTATTTCATTTTGTTCTTGAAGTATGTCGGGGTTTGAGAAGGGGGGCATTTTCCCCCGTACCGAAAGGATGCGACGGAGTGGTTTTGGCTGGGAATCCTGCCAAAACACACAGAAAACTTCTGATGCTCATTAAGAGTTTCTGATAAGGGCTCTAATTGGGCGAGAAAACTGATAACACAGGTAGTAAGCAATAGGTGTTTAATGAGAGAGATGCCCTTGAAGGTAAAATTGGACTGGGAAAGGGAGAGAAAGGAAAAAAAGGAGAATACATCTCGAATGGGCTAATTCCCGCCGCTTACAAACTTCACCCCACACTGGCTCACCACGCCGGGGGGGGGGAAACGCAAATGTCCGCCCGTAGTTGTCCGTTGCCTGCGCCGTAGCTCGATCATGGGTGCTCCTGGAGGCAAACCTGTCTGCAGATAGACCTCTTCTCCTTCTGGGGTGGCTGTAGGGAACTTCGGCCAAGGAGGAACGCTGCTTCCAGACTCCCCCGTGTACACATCTGCATTGCGGGCTGCCAAATTGCGTCTTAGGGGGAATATCTCTCAGATTCTGCTGCGCGTAGGGGCTACTTCATCCACTGCAGGAATAAGGGGTACCGCTGGGTCTATCCATCAGGGCAAGACAGTTCATTAGACCACCCCCGCCGGGAATCGGCAGTAAACGGAGAAGGTCCTACCCATGTTGCAGAAGGAGTCTTTTACTGCTTCAGGGCACTAGCAGGTCTTGGACGTGTCTTTCTCTCCGTGATAACAGTCTCTCCAGTCCGAGGGCGTAAATTACAGGAGTCCTCCACGGCATATCTGATAGGAGCCGCGGACGACATAGAGAGGAGGGCAGATAGAGCAGAGAGAGGGAGAAGCAAGCTGGCAAAATGGCGTCGAGACTTCTCGCACGCCCCCTTTTATGACTTCATTCACGGAGGCGTAGTCCTTCTTCCCGGAAGCCTGGGAGAACCACAGCTCTCTGGGAAGAAGAAAGCTGGACAACATGGGAGCATCCGGTTCCTCCATGTTGAACCCAGGACAAAGTAGAATCCATCCTTTCCTTTTTTGCTTTGTTTGAACGTATGAGTTATCTAACCACCGTTATAAGTAGGGCACCAAATGAGGGAATACAAAGTTGTGATGATCGATACAGTATTATGAGTGACATTTTGCTTTCATGTAAGGTTTTTATCATAGTTTCTTACTGACTAAACTGTGTTTTCTTCAGAATTTATGACTAGTATATTGGTGAAAAAGTCACTAAAATTTTGCAATTTTACTCTGTATTGTATGTTTACAGGCATTATTTTCTCGTGTCTCTAGTTCATCACCGATTAACATTCAATATATGCACTTTCAACGTTTTTAAATTTTCTTAACATGTGGATGAAAACTGTTTGAAATTTGAATATATACATGCAGTAGCTACACCATCTTAGAATTCCAGAAGGCTAATTTGCTGCTCCCTTCCTCACAGAAGTCGATGCACCATGATAAAGTTGTCCATAGAGCATAAACTGCTTTATTTTTGGAATAGCTCTCTGAGCCTTGCATAATTTTTTTCAAGAACAAAACAACTGTTTAATCCTGTAATCAGTCTGAAGGCTCCATACAGAGGTCTAAACCCTCTTCACAGGTTTAGTACAAGTAGGAAAAGTGCTCATTTTTAATTATTAGGTTCATAATTTTGAAAGTACATCTGTTAGTCTTAGATTTGTAGTCCTGCAGATGCCCGGCTGTGAAGCACTGTGATTTTAATCACATCTCTCCCTTTTGTTCTAACTTATTGTAGTTATGTATTGGGTTCACATGGCAAAGTGGGGAGTTGTTGCAGCTGTAGGTTCTGCAAGAAGACACTAGGAGCTGCTCCTCTTGTCAACAGAGTCAGTTCCAATGAGCTCCAAAATGGACCACCCACTGACCGGTGCTGGGCCCATCAGCGCTGTCGGCAGTGCCTCTCTGATACCACATTTAAGAAGGGGGTGTGGGGAGGGCAAATGGTGTGCAGGAGTTGAGAGAGGAGTGAGAGAAACAGCCCTGCAGACACCCAGGCAAGCGAAGGAGGAGGTGCTCCGGTAGCCAGGGCGGAGATTCCCCTGCAGCCTGTGAGACAGGTTGTTCCCCCCCAGCCCATGGAGGTTAACAGTGGAACAGATCCACCTGTGGCCCATGGAGGACCCCACGCTTGAGCAGGTAGATGTGCCCAAGAGACTGTGAGAGCCCACACTGGAGCAGGCTCCTGGCAGGACCTGTGACCCCATGGGCAGAGGAGCCCACTCCAGAGCAGTTTTGCTGGCAGAACTTGTGGCCCTGTGGAGGACCTATGCTGGAGCAGTCTGTTCCTAAAGGGCTGCATGTCGGATGAGTTCGTGGAAGACTGTCTCCTGTGAGGAAGGATCCCATGCTGGAGCACACGAAGTGCATGAAGAAGGAGCAGCAGAGATGAAGTGTTATGAACCGACCATAGCCTCCTTTCCTCATTCCCCCACCCTGCTTGGGGAGAGGAGGAGGTTGAAGAGTTGGGAGTGAAGCTGAACCTGGGAAGAAGGGAGAGGTTGAGGGAAGGCATTTTTAGTTTTGTTTTATTAACTGGCAATAAATTAAATTATTCTTCCCTAAGTTGAGTCTGTTTTGCCCATGACAGTAACTGGTAACTGATGTAACTGTCCTTATCTAGACCCATGAGCTCTCAATTTATCTTCTCCCCTTGTAGAGGAAGGACAGTGCTAGAGCGGCTTGGCAGGCACCTGGAAGCCAGCCAGGGTCAACTCACCATGCTGGCTAGCTATAGTAAAGCGAACAAATTCGTCACCATTCCTCATTCACTAGCATGTGTAGGAGGAAAAAGAACAGGTGCTGTTGTGTAAAACAGAGCAGATCTACTAGGGTGCTGTGCCCAGGAGGCGGGGATCAAGATTTCACATAAAAGGAAATTATGATAAAGGTGATGACTTCTTCCTTCATGGCCTTGTGGCCAGGGTGAAACCTGAAGAGAGGAACCAGTGGAATGAATGTAAGTTGCTAAATCACAGTCCGACGGTCCTTCAGGGTACAGTGTGAGTAAATTAAGCAACCCTGGGGAGCCTTCCTGGGCTCAGTTGATGCCGCTGGTAAGTTCGTTGGAGTGTTTCAAATAGGGCCAGCTTGCACATTTCCAGGCAGTTGTTTATCCTTGTTTGGGAGCTGACATGCTCCAGCAGCTCAGTTTTTTGGTTTTGGTATTTAATTTGCTCTCAATGTCTACCTCAGATCCATGCCTACCACCATGTGTTTCTCTTGTGTGACTTTCCCTCCTTTTCCTGCATATCCTGCCCCACTTCCTCTTCACCTCCCTTGTCTGTTAAGTATTTCACTAGTATTTTGGAAATAGCTTCAGAAAATGAATAAACATGAGCTGACATGGTATTTGGTGTTCTAACATTGTCACGTGTAATGTCTTTCTCCAACCTTGTGTTGTGCAGCTTGTAAACTCCGTGCAAAACCTGTTTGCATAATGGGACTTCAGTCTCCTCTGAAGGCACCCGTGTAATAAAGGTGATTAATTTAGTGCATCATTGTTAACTGCTAATTATGCAGAATAATAATAAAGGTGCTTTTTGCGAGTCCAAATTCCTTCCTTGGATTTATTTAAATTTAGTAGGCATTAGAAAAGCTGCACAGTGTTCCCGATTTGCATTTCAGAATGGTAACAAAGCATAGCAGTGGATTTTTAGAAGTGCAAATTTCTTTAGTGTCTTCCTTTATCAAGGGATATTCTTGGATTACAGAATCAAACTTGATTCACCAAAGAAATAACATAGAACCCAGAGCAATTTATGTCCTTACATAAGTCTTAGACTATATGAAAACAGAAAAAATTAGGTTTTTGTTAGCCACCATTACAATACAATACTACAAACCTATTTTGCCTTCCAATGTGACGTGTCAGGACTTTTAAACTGTAGTTAATACCAGAATGCTCCAACTCGCCTCACGATGCAAGTAAATCCTGTAACTATTGAATTCATGTAACCTCTGGCTATGTGTGTGTTATGAAAAGTAATATTCTCTGCTATCACCCTCCAGGACTCCCGTTCTTGGCAGGCCCCGGCCTCCCCGTGCCCGGGTCTGTGATGTCCGGAGGTAGAGCAGCGACTCTTTCACAGGCACCCCCTTGCTGTGGGGAAGGAGCTTGCGTGCCCTTGTGAGGTTGAGAGCTGTGCTGGTGGTGGCATGTGCCTCCGGTGGGGTCTCCCAAGCCAGACAGGTCTCAGCTGAAGGGTCAGACACAGTGTGTCCACGGGCAGGATGGGCTCACTAGCCTTCGGGCACCATCCTAGGAGAAGGACAACTCTGACTCCAAACCCGGGCAGATGGAGCTCCTTTAGCCCTGTAAGGCTCCATCTAAGAGAAGGACACTCTAACCAAACCTACGACCCGAGGACTTCGCTGTCACCATCCAAACTCGCTGGGCCCTGGCAGATGAACCTCAGGCGTAAAGGGTGGAGCCAGTTCCGCGCACGCTGGTGCCTCACCTAAAAAATCCACCGCACAGCCCTGAAGGGTGCACTCATCGCTTGCAGTGAGTGTGGGAAAAGCCCTTCCCAGATCTCCGCTCGCGAAGCCAAGCCATGATGATGATGATTCTCTGCTATATTTTATTACTACTTTGGTAACTGTGTTTGTCAATTCCTATAAACATCTTTTTTTCAAGGCTGCAACAAAACTTTCTTTTTCTGTCTGAATATATTCTGTCCTGAAACGTGTGTGGTTAGATGATTTCACAAATTGCAGGTTTTGAATGAGGTGTTATTGACCTTGACAAATGACAAAGTATTTCTTTACCTGTATTAGAAAAGGTTTTTTAATATAAAATGCTTTGTGGGGTTTTTTTAAATTTTTTTTATTTGTCCTTTAGTTTCTCATTTTGTTCCATTTCTATTTTTTGCTTGAAGATTAAAACTCGCTTAAGGGCCCACAGCAATTTTATTCTTGATTCTGCAACTGGAACTCAATGTAGTTGAACTAGCATATCAAAGTTTGGCACATACTATTTCTGTGGGGAATAAACACTCTGAAGTTTTTGGGGAGATTGATTTTAAATTAACCTGTGATATTAGAAAAAAAGGAAGGTTGCTTTTACACCTGCAAAAATTCTTTTCTGTTAAATAGAATACAGCTAGTTTTCCTCACTTCTTAAAAATCTCTAAATTTAAGTCCTAAGTCAGAAATAAACTCTCAAATAGGTTCTCTAGCAGAACTTTCTCACCTCTGCAATCTGATATCCCATTCCTACTGCATTAGAAATTGGTTTTTAGACAAGAAAAACTCATTCACTGCTGAGGGTATGCAGTACAAATAAACTGCTCTAGATTGAATTCATATTCATTTTATATCCAAGATCAAAGTTAACACTTTTTGTAAAAGTCTGCATGTGTGGTTTGAAAATAAGGACTGCTGTGGTATATCCAGGAGTTTAATTTAACTTTGTGGATTATATAGTGATGACACAGGTGGAGCTGGAGGGTAAGGAAATAAGTGTTTCTGATTTTCTCTAATTAAGAACTTTGAAGTTCTGATGAATTTGTAATTCACATTTTATGATACAGTGTAAATAGATGATTGATGTAAAATCTATAGGTATACTCATACATCTTTTTTCATGTCACTTGTTTATGGGCTTCACCTCTTAACATAAGAGTTATGTCGGGGTATCACCCTGGGGCACTTATTTTCATAGGCAGCAAATACAGCTTGTGTTTCTGTTACTGCCATTTTCTATTGAGAAAGATAGTGGAGAAAATCTGCTCTGGGAGGGGAGTTGAATTTTTTGCCAAATTTAGCATTTGTTACATGGTTTGGTACAATTTGTGTTCCATTTCTGGGAAGACATGCAGTGTTCACCTGCAAAAAATCTAGTGGCAGAAGGTCTGGTGGCTGCTTGTCCTGTTAATGTCTGCTTTTCAGACGACTCTGGTTAATTTAAGGATTATGTGATTTCTAATTCCATCCCCGTTCCCAGCCCCCCACCTGATGGCTCTGTTTTGTAGTTCATAGAGATCATATGCCTGCTTTAATGAAAACTGGATTTCATTGCCAAAAAGAATGACATTTCTTTGTGCTTTTTGCACGTGGATTTTTCAGGAAGGGGAAAAAAATAGTAATAATAAGAAACAAGTAGCTGCTTTGGAGGATTTGGTTGATGATTTACTATAATATACAGAAGCCCAGCAGATCCTACGGATTTTAAATTAACTTTGGAAATTGTCTTTTCTTGGGTAGTGAGAACAAGGATACCTCTATATTCAAATTACTATGAATAGATCAATATTGATATGAGCTGTCATATAGTAAATAGCTTCAGCTGAAAAAGTCTACAAAACTTCTTTTGAGCATTACAAATGAGAGAAGCCTGAAGCACCACTCTGCCGGGCTGCAGCACACATCTTTGGTGCATCTTTTTTGTTGTATATTTTTCTAATGGTCTTTTTCCTGTTTGACTAAGACCTGTTCTTAACAGAATGTTTGTTTGCTGTGGGGCATCCTGCAGATGAGATGTTGCTTAGACTTGATCTTTAGTGCTTCTGCATTTTTTTTCCCCTGCCTATTTACTTGCCAAAGTGTCTGAACACAAAACTAATCGCTTTTGTTATTGCTTGAATTGAAATGCAACATCAGTTTAGAAGCCTGTTCATCAACACTTTATTAGTAAATCACTAGCAGGGTTTTGCAGAATTGAAAACAAACTTGGTTTTGTAAGACCAAGAACACTTCTTCTGTGTGGATATATATTTATATATCAGGTTAAGACATAGACTTACTAGGGTAATTAAACTAATTAAGACATAGGCAATTAAGAAATAATATTAGTTTTTATTTCAGCACATTAACATGTTTTTTGACTTTTTTATAAATGTCACTACATAAAAACATAATTAATGATCTGACTCAAAGGCAATTATTTTGACGGAATTCCACTTTCCAGAAGCCCGTATCATGAAGCAGAGCATCTCTAAATCAAAGAGAGCTTCTCTTCATTAGGTAGAGTGGAGCTTCAGCAGAATTCTTAAGTTCTGTAACAGAGAGACACCAATGCCAGCCCTCCGTTCGGAAGGCAATTGTAATTTTCTAACATTGGCTGCTGAAATAGTTCAGAGAAAAATAATTTCAGGAATTTTTCAGGTATCTTGCCTCTCCTATCAAGAGCTGATGGCAACGAGAGCAACCAAAGAGGGAACAGAGCAGTGTTTCTTCCTCTAGAACCTGAGTCATTTGGTGTTTTGTTCTGTGAGAATGCTGGTAATTCTTCATTATAGCTGAAATGGCTCACTCTCCCTCTCGTGCTTTCCTGCCTCCCTGAACTCTCTGTGATCGTACTGTTCTTTAGGCGCTGGGAGCTGAAGAGCAGTAATTGTATTTGTAGTACAGTGTTCACTGATGACAAATTGTAACCTTTCAGAGTTCTCGCTTATTGTGATAGGTGAGTTGTGCTTTAAACACATGGAAGTATCAGAACAATTTACCCCTTGAAGGAAGAGGGTAGAGGCACCTTGCAACTTGCCATTCATTCTTGATGATAGACCCATCTTCTGTCTTCCATAGCCTTATCATCTACTACCCCACAGAGGCAAGCTGCTTTTCCCCACTCTGCAATTCAGTTCTAAGAGAATATCCTTTGTGAGTCATCTCCTGAATTTGCAAACTTGAACGCTAACCATCTATCTACAAACGGTGATGAATGTGATTGCTTATGCAGGAATGGAGTGCGAGGAGTAATGAACTACCAATAAAGCATCTTCACTGCAGTGGTAGCCGCTGCCTTAATGAGCTCTTGTCCGTATTATTTCTTAACTTTCAAATACTGCAAATACTTGTTTGTCTTTGTAATGAAAATTGTTCTGGACTTTCTATAGTCCATTTCTAGAGAATCACTGGGGCAGAATAATGAATGACATAGTTCAGGAAATGGAGACAAACTGGATGTCAGTGAGAATGTATGTTACAGAAATAATACATCATTCATACTCGTGTGTTTGTTTTGGAAAGGATGATATATTTGGTTTTCATTATCTTCCCCATGATGTAGCATGACATAACTCTAAGGACAAGTCTGCAGGTAGCACTTGCTGAGGTTACAGTTTAGGTGATGGGAAGATTAACCTGAATATTTTACTTCCTGCATTTGATCTGAATTTGTCCTATTGATTATGACTGTTTTAAAAAAGAAAATCTCAGAATATTCTTCAGCCACTCCTAGGATAAGTATGTTACAATGCTGCAGATATTTTTGCAATTAGAAAAACTCACAATACTTCCTTCATCTAGTATAATGCAAGTAATTAAATGTCTGTCACATGTGCAATAGCGAAGACATACAGTCTTTTTACAACACTGAAGATATGCATCATGATCTATGAGATAGATACTCTTTGAGTTTGCTCAGAAATGGTCAGTTCTGTCAGGAATGTCAGGAGAATGCCCCAGCAACACTCCCCCTTTTAGAACAATTCTGGTCTCCTTCAGTGCTATCAGCTCCGGCCATTCATCAAATAATTAACACCAACTTAAAGACTCCTTAGCCGACAGTGTAACAATTAGTGACACCAGAATAATTGTAGTGGTTTGTGGACTCGGTTACTATTAATTTTGCTAAGATTGGTGTAAGTGCAATTCAACACATGCAATTTTGAATTCTTGCAGAAACACAAATAACTTTAAAATCACCCAGAAGGTCTCCGCAGGGTATGTTTTACCTCAATATCAAAGAAATGTCAAAATGCAGTTTGTCAAAGAGCACTTGAGGAAAAATAAATAGGATGCCGAAAGGCTGGGCTTGGTGAGTAAACATTACATCTGTTGGGTTTTACTGCCATGGAAATAGTTTGGGGACACGGGCATTTCAGAGCCAGCCAAGTTTTCCAATCGTTGTAGGTGACTAAACTGTAGTAACTTAGTGGAAAGAATGTTACTGTTCAAAGGCTTTTCAAAATTGTTTAAATGTTTTACAGACCTTTGTTACAGACAGAACGTTTAACGTCTTTAATTATTTAAATGTAACATTTGTAACTTTCACTTCTTACAAATGTTTAAGTATTTGTAACGAAAGGAAAGGGGAGAATCAGCATTAAAAAATATTCAAATATTTTTATTATACAGCTGTCGTCTTGCTAGTTGTGTAGATATATAATGAAAATGGAGTTAAAATCTTATATAGAATTTTGTCAGCCTAGGAATTTTTGGGGGGGCTGCGTGTTTGCCTTGAACACACGATAGAGATTTTGGCTCAGAGTGGCGACTCCTATGCACTGCACGAATGTGTGCAAATGTTAACGTAATGTCATGTTTGGTGTGTAATAGGTAGTTATTGCAGACCGTTACAATCCAGAATCAGCTCAAGATCATTGTGTGGAATCCTGGGTAAAAAAGTATAGTAGAGAGCTATTGTTATTATAGTCGTACGAGTTAAGGGTATGAGATGCTGACACTTTCTGATTTTTCTTCTTTCTGATGAACTCTTAACTTTCTGATATTTCAACTTCCTTTTCACCTTATCCTTATCATTACCATCCTGGTAAGGAAATGGTTTTTAGATATCAATATAGGTGCTTATACTGTATCTGTCAGTATGCTCAGTAAACGCTGGTAAGTTATTTAGTCTCATATCCCCTTTTCCTTAAGTACTTAAAGAGTGAGTTTTATGTTCTTGAAACTTATGACCTTCTGTTAATTGTTACTTGTTACGGGTTGAGGGACCGAGGTAATAATAATCTGCTTTTGGTAAAGAAATTGGATTTAGGTGTTGCCTTAGGACAGCCATGTTTCAGACTCCAAAAAACATGTTTCTAAAGGAAATCAGAATGTCCAGAGAATTTTGGTAGAGCCAGATGATGTTGACAAATTTGTTCCCATACGTATCTGTAAACATGAAACTAAACTTAGCAAAAACTTGGCAAATGTTAGCTATCGTTATTCTAGATGATTACCAGGCATAGGCTGGGATTTGCAGAGGTCAAGGCAGGGTAGTATGATAAACCCACCTTGTTTTGGAGGGGAAGAGTCACCTTAATGCCTTATATCTAATGAGTTTTACATCCTGATGATGCCTTCAAGCATGTTTTATGGTTAAGCTGAAGGAAGAGCAGTACATGTATCACTGTACGGTTGTACTAATCACCCATCATGTTTGTGATATTGAGCAGGAACTAATAACACATGCTCTAACAACCTCATCCTAGTCTTGTTTTAGCAAGGGGGAATTTTAGCACCACGGCTCAAGGTCGTGTTATGTGTAGGCATAATTTCCATGTATAGATATGAAAATCTTGAACCAGAGTTGACTTCTAATCCATGCATTTTTCATGGTAAAATGTGGTGTTTAAGTGTCTGCTACGATACTCCATAGGAGGAAGGAATTACATCACAAATTTTAACCAAATACAAAGAAAAAATATTGCTTTGTAAAATGTAAATTCAAAGAAAAAACATCATAATGTCGCATACATCAGTAATGAAATGGTTGATCATTGTGAAATACATGGAATTCTAAGGCTCAAAAACAGTGGAATATTTACTAGTCTTTCTGATATACTCTTGAAAACGTGTTAATAGATGCTATTACATGTATTTATTTTTAAAATTCATCTTTGAAACAGAAGAACGAAACCATGACCCATCTGAAACCAGGAAATCACTGTGAGGATACCTTTATTATTCAATGGACTTTGAGTGTATTCTTCTACCAACATGACAAAGTGGATTCTTTCTTTCAATAAAGTACTTGTTGGCTTTGCACAAATAATTTCATTTTCATTCTGGTAGAGTACAACAAAAAGCAGAATATTTAGACCTTTTATTTGGTTGGCTGGAGACGTGTGTGTTTCTTGCCACACCCCCACCCCACCCCCGAAGCTATGTAATCTGGAATCTCAGAGCAGGAGCAGTGCCGTTTGCCTGCTCAGCAGTTGGCTATCAGAAGACATTCCACTATTCTCAGGGTTTAAGACTAAGATTTTCATTATGGTTATGAATTAATAGGAACAATTTGGAGGATGAGCCCTGAGGTTTTCATGAATCCTTCTTTTGTCCTTTTAAGGGACATATTGTGCCATGTCAGGAAATTGCAGAGCTGCAAGCAAGACTAAAGGCAATGCTGCATCTCCCCTGAAGAATACGAGTTAAAGTACAGTCTTTGTATCTAAGCAACAATCCTGCCTGATGCTGAAGGAGGACATAATCTCTCATGCCTAACTATTCCTTTAATCTGAATGAACCCCTGGAGGCTTTTGGATGAAGATTTGTCTGTGCTCAGGGGCTACCATGATGTGAAGTTTCAAATATAGTGCCTTATTTCCTTAGTTTAACATAATTCTCCAAACAACAACATGAGAATTGAACTAGCTCAGTAAAAAACCACATTCTCATCAGCTATTTAGATTAATACTATGTCAATCCCTACTTCAGTGAAAACACGTGGGAGTTCTTCTGGAGTCAGCATAGAGACCATGGCAACCAGGTATAGTTATTGCCATACAGCGCTCTCTGCTGAGAACAAAAACTGCTTCAGGCTGGAGGACAGGGACAACCCTACAGCTTTGCAGATGTTGATAGACTAATGCAGTGGATTCTCTCTCAACATCAGTACTGTACATTTTGATAAATTATTGAGATTTCTTCAGGAAGAATAGCAACAGAATCACATCTTTGAGAATGGGAAGTCATCTTTGTAATGTTTCCGTCTATATAAAATTTTGAAAAGCAAGAAGATGGTGCATCAGTGCATCTTCTAATCATCATTTTCACTGTTCCTATAAGCTTGAGATGAGCTATGAGCTTGTTCTTTATGGTGTAAGAATCATGAAACAGATACAAAACTCTAAGACAGGCTAGAAGTGTTGCCATGGACTCATACCATGGCTTTAAAGTTACAAACTGAAAGAGTGATCACACAATTGTGTTATGTGGATTTATGCATTGACAGAATTTTCTTTGAGATTAAATTGCTTTTAATCGGAAAAGAGCTATTCTTTTTACTCTTCCATGTTAACTTTCCAGAGTTATAAAACCCTACTTTGGAAAGTAAATTTTTCCTTAAAACTCCAAGCTCCATTTAGAGTATGAGCAGACTGCAAATTAGTGAAACTGGCGCTAATTTTGCTTATTGAGGAAAGATAGAGACCTACTGGCATAAACATGAAAAAATGTTCTCATTGACAATTTTGCTAGCTTTATTTTGGCCCCTGGGCATATCTGCAGGATTCATATGAGAATTTAATTATTTAATGATAGGGTAGGCAGACACTTGCCATTTTCCTTTGAGTTTTGAGAGTACTAGCATCTCTCATTCTCATGGATCAGCAAACAGCATGGTTACCTCGTCTATTATGCTGAGGACAAGTTTTTCTAATTTTTAGAATGTAGAGTTATCTGATTTTTGCTTTACTATCTGAAGAGTAACTTGCTGTAATAGCTCTGTAAGCAAGTCATTACATTTAGTGTAATGCTCTTGAAGTGAGATGTCTGCATCCAAACCACTGTCTGAAATGAGAACAAGCTAAGGAACAGATGTCTTATTTGTATATCCATTTCCCCAGCAACAAGTTGCATGTGATACTGTTAATTAAACCACAAATGTGTGTCATTTTCTAAAAGCTAATGGATCTATCTTTGCAGGTGATATAATCAAGATCTGTATGATGTACTAATCTTTCTTCCATTTTTCTACCATAACAATATTTCTTGGGAGAGCAGCAGCCTTGAAAGGTAAGTCTAAGGAGTCAGTTTGTTGTCTGTGGTTGCTGAGCCAATCTGAACACCTGCTCTGCTCTGGTGTAATTTCTCTGCACACAGCTTCAAATAGTGTTTAATGATCACCCGCAGCATTTGTAATAAAAACTGAATAAAAGCTCCATACCGAGAAAATAAATGCATCTCTAGTGAGCTTGAGTGTTGGCTTGAGAAATAGAAGAAAACATAGTTCTTCAATATTAAATAAGACTTTCTCACTGAGCTACAGGTAGTAGACAATTGATTTTCAGTTCTGTGGCCGAAGCAGAAATATGGGTAAGACTGTTCTTATTTTGCTGGGAATGGCAAAGCAAATCTAATTCAAGAATGAACAGCAGCCACAGCAAAGCAAAACAAAGCAAAATCTTTTTCAGGGGTTCATTTGGCAAAAAAGACTGCATCACGCTCTTCTGTACGGGGACCTTGCCCTGGTTATCTGGGCTTTGAGAGTCTCTGAAGTCACAACGGCCAGGCCTTGAAACCAAGTAAGTCCTCATCTGAAGAGGAGTATCCCCAGCACAGACAGGGTGACCTGGTTACCTTGTGCCAGGTTGTGCATCTGTGTAAAATCGACAGCTACTACTGATTTCAGCACAACAATACCATTCACAGCACTGAGACCCTGTGTGTTATTTCCACTGTCAGTCAGTTCCTGTAATCAATTCAAAGGTCTTATCTGAGCCTGGTGTCTACTTCAAAATCACTCGAGAAAATGGATGGTATTTTTCCCAGTGAATGGCCTTGAGTAGCAGTGGGTCAGAGCTGGGGAGTACTTTTCCAATGAGCAGCTGAGGGATGACGGGAGATTACTGTTGAGTTATAATTGTCATTGTAGCTTGTTGAGTTTGACTGTCTTGGTTTTGCATCACAAAACACTTGCCTAGGTATCTCATGAATATTTAGATTGCTGAGATGTGGTTTGAGCAAAATATTTTTAGATCTAAATGTCTCGTATCCCATAGTGAAAATCAATTTAATTTCTAAATTTGAAAGCTATGATAATACTATGCTACCAGTATTTAAAGATATTTAGTCCTAACTGCAACACTCAGTACCTGACAATATAAATAATGGATGATATGGTGAAAAGTACATGTGAAAGGAGGCTCTATTCCTCTATTAAATTCAATTAAATGGCATCTGAAAGCTTTAAGTATCTTACTTTCTTGAGCAAAAGATTGGTTTTTTGCTTGTAGTCAGAATTTGCTGAACACAATTTTTATCTTAAATAAAAGGGCTATCATCAAACAACCATGTTTGATTTTTGCTGATGACCTTTATGAGGCGCCCCTGCCAACAACAACAAAAAAACCCAAAGGATTTTGTTCATAGTAGAAAACTATGCTTGTTAAATATCTTTGCTGGGTCTGGTAAAATGTGTTTCAAATCCCATTAATTAAATGCCTTCAGCAAAACCAATTTGCCTTGTTGGAGTTTCTGCTACTCTATCTTAAATGTCATCAACACACAGACGAGACCTCTGGGCTTTTTGTGCTGCTGCAGCACACAGATTGTGCAGCCTATCGTGGAAGGGCACTGTCTCACCACAGCACCATCTGCTTCAAAGTGCAGGAGGAAATGCTGAACATTTTCCTAAGTTTTGTGCCATAAAAACAGTGAATAGGAGCTCATTAGCCTACAGCAGCTCCCATTGTAATCACATTATATTCATGCAGAGAAAATTGCCTGCCTGAACAGTAAGTCCTTCGCATTGTTTAACACTGGTTGGATGCTTCCTGCCTTTTCTGCAGCACAGATTTCTTAAATTCTTTTCACTACAGGAGAAGTCATCATCATCATGGCTTGGCTTCTGTGGATTTCAACTCAAACAACTGCAATCTCAAACGGAAGTTAGCACTTTAGAGAAACTGTCTAAAAATGGAATAGAGTTTCTCTGCTTTCTCACATTACCACATTTTTGGTTTACTGAAATAATTTTCTTAAGGAAAAGGTAAGCGATCTTGGTAAAAAGCAAAAAAGCTATGGATATCAAAAAGATGATCTTAAATTGTGTAAGGGGTGATCAAGCAGATTACAGACTCTCTGAAAAGTTACTTCCGTACTTTTGTTTTTCCCTTGAGTTGCATCATTCCTATAATTTAAAAAGTTGTTTGGCTTTGATAATTTGTGTAAGAAGAGGTGATCGAGTTATGCATTACAACATCTGATGAAAGCTAATCAGAAGTGGTGGATGGACAGAGGCTTTTACGCTTCAAAGCAGTATCTGCTACTGTCCATAGAGCTGGTTTGGTCTAGGTGTAAGTCTCAAACAGAACTATGCTGCTCGTATAGGCTTAGGTTGGAAAACCACCACGATCTATTGTCCTACCAGCAGAAAACGCCAATGAACAAGAGGTTAAAACAGTCTAAAATATAACAACGTTGTTCTGTTTTTTCTGTTTGAATCCTTGGCCTTCCTATTCCTGTTGCAGTGCTGTGTGTGAGCTAAGGACTGCTCGTGAAGCAGTTTCCTGTACTGTGTGTGGCTCCATGTACGCCAAAACGTGGCAAGGAAGTAAATTTGGTTGAGGATTTCCTGCATGTCAGCTATTCCATGATAACTCTCTGGTGAATTCAGCTAGCAGAAACAGTGCCTCGTACATTTTGTTTATCTGAGGTCATCAAGACGCAAATATGTAGAATGTTTCACAGCCTCTGAGATTTTTCACGTTTATAATGGAAAACAAACAGCATGCAACCCGTACTTAGCATTACCAAATGGGAAGATTAAAGTTTTTAATTGTTTTTTTTTCTTTACCCTTTGTAGCTCAGAAATGACTAAACTCAGATAGATACAAGAAAGCTCTTCTGCAACCTTGCAGAATCAAACGCGGTGATGATGGTATTGAATGTGGTGGTTGTGGTGACAATATATAGAACAAGACAAACACTTTCATTTTGTTTCCTAATATGCTCATTGTCAACACCATGCTCAGATACAGTCTTCCCTTGAAAGGATTTTTATTTTATTTCTATGGATTATCAGTGAAGTGAGTTACATCGGGAGAATTTCTGGCCTAACTTGAGTGAAAGAGAAATTTCATAGTTTTTCATGTGAGACAGAAATTGAACATCACTAATCTGATTATCATGCAACTTTGCTTATTTTTAGATTTTTTGGTTTAACCTAAAGAATACGAAGAGGGAGAAAGACTTTGGAACAGCCTTTAGGCTAGGTATCGTATGTGTTTCACAGATGAAGTCTAAAACCTCATCCTTTTCCTGTGGTATTTTCAGACATGGGGGAACCCTTTGACTATGTGGGGTTTTTTCTCCAGCCTTTGCACCTTAATTTGCTTGTTTTTCCCCTGATTTTCCAGCATTTTCTTTTGAGTGCATGATATATTTATCCAATTACACCTGACAAACATTTCAGATTGGCTGGAAACAACCTTGGAACTTCATTTGTAAGAATTGCCCCCAGCTGGAAACAAGTGCATCCAGGGATCCCACACATCTGGAGCACTGAGGCAGCGCAGAGCCGGGGAACATTTCATCTACTCCTTGAATTTGAACTTTATGTGAAAGTTTGGTGTCTAAGGTACAAATTTAATGGAAAGACCTGTTCTCTTCCTAAACCTTCCAATTTTGTCACACATTAAGAAAGTGAACTTATTTTAGCGTATGTTTTCTGTGGGGAAAAACTCTTAGGGATTCCTCAATATTTTAAGGTTTTCAAAAAGTATTTTAAATTTGTTTCACCTCAGTGATATGATTGAACCATGAAGCCCAAATTTATGCTTTTTCGACTTGCATTTGAAAGCAGAATTCTGGACTTTTATAAGTTATTTATGAGTAATTTTAGCTGTTAACAAATGCTTTTATTAGTTAATTTCTTATTTATCTTCAAGGAAAATAACCGCAGTCATTTATTAGACAAGCTTAAACCGAGTTATTAGTGTAACAAACTAAAAGTAAACAACATGTCGCAATTCCTAGGGGCTCATTCCCTATCCTATTTGCTTTATTTTAGCTGCTTTTCACAGCACTTTGTGTATCAGAATTGTTTATAGTCCCATTTTTGGTTAATTATAATACAAAAATGTTATTGGTTGTGGGTAAGGACAAAGAAATCTACAAATAGTTAAATGTTTGGAATAAATGTGCCTTTTTCTTTAATTCTCAAACACTTCTAACCTCTTATCTACCTTCATTAAATCTGTGAAATTGCTGTAGACATAATTTGTGGGCAGACAAGTTAATCTTGATTATAAAATAAATGGGGATGTGTTTTTTAATCACCAACAATTAAGGAAACAATCATAATCTCATGAAAGATAGTAAATACAAATTAAAATGTTGAAGCTTTAATTGTAAGTGCTAATGGACTGAAATGTGATTTAGGCATGACCCAGAGAAAAAACTGAAGATTTCTGAGACTGCGTTTTTGAAGGTTGAGAGTTTTTCTAGTATAGACCCAATACAACCTACTTCTTCAGTTATTCAACAAACACTAGGTCTATTTCTTCCCATGCTTTGGTGATGTTCCAGTGGACTTTCTAGGGAAATCTGTGGAATAGATATGTTCAGGGATAATCTTTGTATGAAAAGATAAATCTTACAGTCATGATATCTCTTAAAATAAACAAATGTCTTATCAGGAAAGCAGAGGGCTCCTAGTCCCTCCAAAACACTGCAAACAATGTAAGTTGTGGGTTTTTTCCTCATCATTTCCCATGCAGACTTCTGCGAGAAGTTGGGATTTGTAACAACGCAATGAAAGATGTCTCTGAGATCTTTGAGATTTATTCACCGTAGAAGTGTGCAATTATTTCAGTTTCAAGCTGACTTGTGAGATATCACTGTTTCATCAATAAAATTTCAAATTTGGCTCTCGTTCACCACGCTGCTTTTGCTTCTTTTCATCTTAGTGTCCTTAGAAAACTTTAAGAGCATATTCCTTATTCTGTCACCTGCACCATCAGTGTGTGACAGCAAGGCCACTGGGGCTGCTCACGCTGACCTTCGGCAGACCCTTTTTGGAACGACAGCCCAGTTAACAATTCTCATCTGTTAATTACCTTTGGAAGAGTTTTCCTGGTTTTGGTTTTGATTTTAAACATTTTTACGTTGTCTTTATGATAAATTAACTAAATGCATCTTTACTGATTACCTTCGAGAATGCTACTGAAACAGCGTCAAAGTATTATAGATGAAAGATACATCAAAGCACCGGTTGGCAGGATCTCTCTCTCATCATAGCTAGTTCTTGATATCTGCAAGAATTTTGAAGTGCAAATGCATTGTCTTTTTCCTGAAGTTTTTCAGATCAATGTTCACTTAAAAGATTTATTTCCTTTTTTATTGTGTTTATTGAACTAATTTGTAATTTTAGAAATCAAAGAATTGGTCTTTTTACTTAACTCTCTTCATTCCTTTCTCTTTTTAAGCACTCTCATACAGGACTTTTTTGTGGGTTTTATTTTACAAAACAAAATTTTGTTTGGTGTAAAATGTGTTCAGGGAAACCTCTTTCTGCCCCTAGGAATGAACATTTTGCACCGCCATCTCTTTCTCTAAATTGCATTAGTTCGCAGATGGTCTTCTTATCTGCATGCTTTAGAGAGATTAAAACGTCAGGGTTCAGAGCACTGACTGTCCTCTGCAACTTTGAATTTTTTGTTCTTTATTTTAAAGCAATTTATTTACCAGTTCAATGTCCAAGGTTTTATCCATGAAGCTTTTAAGCTTATTAGGATCCTACCATCTGGAACAGTATATTAGCAAAAGCTTCTCACAGGAATCTGTTATAACATATTTGTTTAGATGTGTGTACTTAAAAATATAATTCTTCTCATCAAGGTTTAGAAGCCAACTTGGATTTCACTCCTTTCATCTATGATTTCCTACCCCTAACATTACAACTTTTTTCCCTTCTCCTTTTAATAAATCTTGGCTTTGTTTTCTTCTTGGATTGAATAGTTCTGAAATCATCTGATTATGAACATGTAATTTAAAGCAGAAATTGATCTGTTGGTCAGATACACATATACAGTGAATTAAAAATCGAGGGGACAGGATAGATAATATAAATGAAAGCCAATGATATGTCTGAAGGTTATATTGTTGATCTTGATTTCCATGCCACACATGGACAGATAATAAAACACAGGCTCATCAAGTCTCACCATCCTGTTATGTAAAAGACCTACTTCACATTGCTACTATATTTTTTTTCCAGTGAGTATAATTTTGATAAATTTTACACATAGGTGAGTAAGCTTAAGAAAATTGTACTATTTTTCAGGATAAACTTATTCTTATAATTGTTATAACATTGCTGCCTATCATATTATTCATCCCAGTCATTTTTTTCAATGAGTTAATTTTAGCAATTTTCAAATTTAAAAGAAAAATTACAAACATAATATTTAATATTTTTTCAATTATTCCTTTAATTGAAGAATGACGATTTACTGTTCAAAATGCATTTATTAAAACAATTACGTTACAGTGTCAAACACACTAGCATGGAGTTACCAAAAGGAAATGGTAAATCAAGTTTATTTGAACTATTTCATTTCTTGAACTCAGTGAAAATCTTTCAATTTTTTTTTTTGTTCCTAGTAATAAGATGTTCTTCCCCCTTTATCATGTCAGCATTTCTCACAAGATTGTAAAAGCATTTCTTATTCAAGAATGGTATTTGCGAATGACAGAGGGAGGAAAGTGAGAGGCCGTGGTTTTGCACTAAGTCTGGTCGCAATTTTCTTCCACATGATGCAATAACATGTAGAAATAGTCGGCTTTGCTTAGAGCAACCTTGGTACAACTACACCTCCTAGAGCTGCATTGCTCAAATATCACAGAGCAATGAAAAAACCAAGAAACTCTGTCACTGTGGAATTGCACCCAGATATGTTGATGCTGATTATTCTGGCTCTTTCTCTCCTGTGTCTGCCCACAACTCAGTCCTGACAACATTGGTTCTGGACTGCTGGGAGTCTTCCATGTAAAAACTTTACATCTTCAAGTCCATGTTGTCATCATGACTGGAGGATTTTAAAACTCACAGATCTTATTAATTTCTTCATTCTGTTTTTTTAGGGATTGCAGGAAGACCATGTTATATCTACAGCTTTACTGTAAGAGACGAACAAAGCATCGTGGCGTAGAGAGGTAACTATTTCAAACACGATGCTTAATCTTTGGTGATATTGTGAGTTAAGCAAGAATTTAATCATTATTTCAGTACTGTCTCTGTGATTTATTTAGTAGAGTATTTTGGGAGTATTCCATAAATCAATTTTATAGCTTGGATTATGATGGCAAATATGTCGTATTTATCTTTTAATCATTTGCTAGTTATTGTATTATGGAGCTGAGAAACCTGTTTCTTGGCTAATGGTTATATTATTTTTCTGTTGGGCACCTTGTTTTCAAAAACCTCCTTTTGGTAGTCTCCCAATATGAATCGATCACCAGCGTTCTGCATGCAGGAGTAAGGCTGACAAAGATATAGAACTGTTTTAAAGCTCAAGGGTCCATTTTTCAGTCTGGCTGGAGAGATGTTAGTATAAATTTAGAGATGGTGATGAGGTGGTTGGAAACTAACTGCTAGTCGTGTCAGAAGTAGCCCTCAAATTTATTTGTTTATTTATTATTATGTTAGAGGCAGCTTCTAGAAACTCTTCCAGCTTCTGGCAAACATGGAAGGTCCTGCCAGACCTCTCTAGATAATACAAACGAGAGCATAGAAACAAGAGCATAGAAGCTACAGAAACTATGTGTTACTGCAGGTTTTTTCCATCTCCGATTGCTTATTCACAGCCAAAATTTAGTATAACTAATGCCAGTGGATGAAAGCCATAGTGTTCAGATAGTTTCAGCTCTTTAGATTATAACGGTGATTGATTATCACTTACATGTAGATGTAAATGATGCAAAACCATCTAGAGTATAAAAAATCTCCTTTTTTTCAGTAATAAACAAGAGAATTATTTTTTATTCATGGTCTCAGGATCCTTTAGATTGTTAGACCACATTGGAGAGTCCAAATTTTGCAGTAAGTGATCAGCTGAAAAGAGGTGAACTCTTGCAGTTTAAGACTGACAAAGTACTTCCATGAACAAAAACTATCATGAAGTATCTTAGTCATGTTTCAAGTTAATAAAGATGTATTTTCTTATGATTATATGCACTTTGAAAATCTGTATGAACTCTATTGATACAACTATACTTTTTTCATAGCTTCTATATGAAGATTTCTCATTTGAAACTGTTGTATTTTGTGTATAATGTATGAACGTGTAGAGAGAGACTTCATTTTAACTCCTTCTAGGCTTTTCTTTTTAAAAGTGTTCATCTGTTACACTATGTTTGTGACTTAAATATTTAGAAAAAACTGAGAGGGGGAAGCCTTCATTGTACTTTTCTTGCAATTTTACAGAATTTGAGTGAATCTACTTCATGTGGATTATAAGAAGGGAAACCTAAGAGTCGAGCCCTTAAGTTATGGTGTGGAACTACAGCATTTTTGATCCTTTTTTGCAAATTTTTTGGCAAAGAAGCAGCACAAGGTCACGATGGTAAGACATCTTCTGATTTTAAGATGACCTTTAACTTTCATCAATAGTCAAACTGGACTGTACATTTAATATTTTATGGCATAAAATTTTTGTTTGGTGAGATGAGGAATCTGTCGCTCCCCTTGGCAGCTGTTCCGTTTTACAAACGGAAATTGAATTTATTTCTGGGTTCACTAGAAATACAGGAAATAAAGCAAAACCAGTGCTGAAGAGTTAAAATGAAAATTATATTAATGTTTGAGAAGCAAGAAAACCTTTGAGGAGAATAAATAATTTTCTGTCCAAAGCTAGGAAGTAGACTAAAAATGTTTTTTAGAATGTTATTAAGCCAGAACTACTCCAGGATGCCATTATCTCCTTAGTAAGATTTTTTTGTTTCATTCAGTGAATATACGGTTCTCAGGAGTATGCCTTGTCCTTAAAAGTTTCATTGTTTGATTCTTATTCTTGTTACTTACTTTGAATTGGTACTCCACAGGAAATCCTGAAAATGTTTTTAAAAAGAATAATTTAATTTAAAAAAATTCCTCTCCACTGGAGTTCTCAGAACATAATCTGTTATATTCAGTATCACTAAAGTCCCAATGATCAATAATCCTAAAACAAAAATTCTAATACAAAAAATAAAGCTAGCAACTCTTACTGACACACTACTTATTTTAACTTTACAAACGGGTTTTATTAAAGGTATTAAAATTTCATTAGGCAATCCACCTGTGCAAAACTTCCTTTTACCACAGAAATTTTCTTTTTATCTTTTTTTTCCCCTTGTTTATGGTTTTATTTGGCTTTATGACCTATCAATCTCCTTCTTTCTGTGTCTCTCACTGAATGGAATTTCTCTGTATAAACCCTCATACGTGCTAACAAATCCTTTGTCATGTACAATCCAGTCAATGCATATGATTATTAAATTTTTTGTATTATTTCATGAAATTCTCAGAGCTGCTTGGAGTCAGTAGCACTCACAATTACCACACTGACTACGATATCCCCTGAAAAAGAACCCGACTAAACTGAAATTGTTTGGAATAGATGTACTCACGGCAATTAAAATGTTCTGCTCCCACTCCCTTACACTTGGCTAACTTTACAGCACAGAGAGTCCTTGTTTTCCACTTTGTCCTTTTCAAACAGATTGTTTGGCATCTGGCAACATTTGTTAGTCAAAATGTTAGTCAGCTACAGTGATGAAATTGAATTACTCTGTTCGATAAAAAATGTCTGTCAATCATACAATACATGGAATTTACGGGAACTGTTGTTCTGTTCAAAAATGTTTTACAAGCTATGTAAATATTGTTGAAATCCCGTTTGTGTATAATATGGGGTGGCAATGTAGATTATCTCCACCAGCTCCACAAATCAAGCAATTGCTCCTTATGCAAAATTACCCACAGTAGTTGTAATTTTCATCCCTAGTAGTATGTTGCTTGCCCGAAGAGCAGGAAGGATTTCGCACTGACAGCAAGTACACCTCTTTGGTAGGTAAGTTCAGCAAATGTTCTCCACCATTCTGATGAAATCAGATTTCTAATTTTATTTTTTTGCTTATAGAGATTGCTCTCAGTGACAAACTGAGTTCAGATGAGAGAGATTTTAATTCAATTCAGTTGTTCATTCTGCAAAGCCTGCCATCTGATTTAATATTTTTCTGGACCCACGCATTTTCAAGAAGGTGTTTGTGCCAAGTGAATCTTTTTGAGCATGCATATGCAGTGACATGGACCAGAGATTTCTCTTCATCTAGGTGTAAACATCTGTCAATGACCAACTTCACTAACCACTGATCTTAAATTTTCCCTTAGTGTTTTAAAGGTTTAGATATCTGGTACCATATGTAATTTTATTTGTAAATATGTATACACACATGCAAATATGTATGTATCATTACTATGCATCACTATTTACATTTCTACAGCTGGAATATTGTTTGTGACAGTGAAAATATCAGAAATCCATGCAATATGTGCAAGCATTCTGGGTTACAGAAGATGTAAAAAAAAAAAAAAAAAAAAAAAAAAAAAAAAAAAAAAAAAAAAAAAAAAAAAAAAAAAAAAAAAAGAGGACCAATGAGTGTGTCCTGACAGTCTCTTTCAAAAGGGGATGGCTTAAAAGCCCTTACAGTAAATGGAGAATATCAATCTATGCAGAAGAGAAAAGGGACGCAAACAATACTGTTTGAACTCACTAACAATGACACTCAGCCGAGTACATCACAACTCCTCTCCAGACAAGCAACTTTGATTTCCCTTTACCTGTTCTTCCTTGTGGCAAATTACTTTCCTTCCAGCTTAGAGCAATTTTTGCTCTAATTTAATTGGTTTTGTCCAGGTTTCTTGTCAAAATGTAGCTGAAGGTAGGACCTGTGTTGTTTATGGCCAAAGAAGGAGGACTGGAGAGCATTCTTTTTCCTGATGTGCTCCTTGTACTGAACTGTGCACATCATTCATTGACTATCAGGAGGCTGGAGCACCTTTCCTATTAAGACAGGCTGAGAGAGTTCGGGTTGTTCAGCTAGGGAAGGCTCCAGTGAGACTTTATTGTGGTCTTCAAGTATGTGAAGCGGGCTTACAGAAAAGTCAGAGAGGGACTTTTTACAAGACCATATAGTGATAGGACAAGGAGTAATGTCTAAACTGAAAGAGGGTAGATTTAGATGAGATATAAGGAAGCAGTTCTTCACTGTGAGGCTGGTGAGGTTCTGGAACAGGTTGCTCAGAGAAGTTGTGGAAGCCGCATTCCTGGAAGTGTTCCAGGCCAGGTTGGATGGAGCTTTGAGCAACCTGGTCTAGTGGAAGATGTCCTGTCCATGGCAGAGGGCTTGGAACTAGATGATCTTGAAGGTCCCTTCCAACCCAACCCATTCTGCGACCATAGCTTTATTCCATTCCATACTAACAACTATTAGCAAAAGTTGCAAGGTCTGAGCTGTTGTGTAAGAGCTTGCTGCAGAAAGGTCTTTGGATAGAATGCTGAAATGGTACACTAACCTCGTAGGATGAGCAACATATAGAAAAACTTCTACATTTAAACTCAAGTTTTTACTCTTGAAGTTATTAACTTCAAAATTCCAGTATGTGCCTTATATATCCAATGCAGTATATAGTACAATGTAATATTGTTGTACAGACTGTTTTCATAATCTAGATCAGCATACATTGTGTCAGCAGTAAGATTTCTAAATTAAAACTCTGCATCAGAAGCCGGCTGACTTGATTAGAGCAACAAGTCGAACAGTAAAAAAACTATGGCAATGACCATGGTCACCTCTAGCAGAGTGAAAGCTAGGTGAATCCCACGAGATCTGAAGGGGGGTGTATTTCCAGCAATGCAATAGCCCTGAACATCAGCCTGTACTTTTGTAGCCATTCAGACTCTCTCTTGCCGTAGAAGTTCAGATAGACATCATCTGAGGCAGCCAACCAGATAAGACTTTGGCCAGCTGGACAGGGGTACACACATGTGCAGCAATGAACTGTGAAGGCTGTAAAGGCAGGACCTGAAGGGCCTCTGCCCTTGGGCTTTAGGGTATGACTCACGATCCTACATATAAACACATCATGTCTGATTCTCTCATCACATGAGCTGGGAGCACATGTGGAAATGGGAAAGGCAAGAAAGACTGGGACACATTGTCAGGCAAAGAGCACTTGACTGGTTTTGCATCTCTCTATTCTGCTATCAATTGCCTTTACATATTCAATGGCCTTTTGGAACTATATGTTTTGATAGCTGGATTTCATATTTTTAAAAATTCCTTTCCAAGTTTAATACTGTTACGTCTGCCTGTTTTTAGTTGGATCCAGAAGTAGACACAAAATACATATTTCCTTATATTGACCTGATACAGGGTGATCTGGTGTTTTATTTTTGTGTTTGTGAACAAATTTCAAAGCTTGGATTATCAGCTCTCTTGGGAAAGCTTATGATCTGGAAATAAGCCCAATTGCAAAGCTCTATTAAATAAATAAAACCATAATGCTAATAAAAATAATATCAAAGCTCTAAAGTGAGCCAAAAATTATATTGTAGCTTAAAGTTTTGCTGGAAGAGAAATAAAAATTACATACAAAGCCAAACCAGTATGATACCTGTTGCTTTTAAGACTGTAAACTTTAATTTATGTACTTTTAAAGGCAGTCTCCCCTGCTTTAGCGACAATAACATGAGCTTTGAAATGGCTGTCCATTTATTCTAGAGGTTAAACGAAGTTTGGTTTTACCTTTCATTTAGAACACCTCGTTCAATAACTATGTTCCTTTTTTCCCCCCAATGAATTATGGTGATTTATGCGTAGCACTTTTCTGAGAAGAACTACTGTTCACTAGAGGCTTGGCTGAGCTCAGAAAAGTACATTTCATTTAGGACTGCAGGTTTCACTGGTATAAGATTCACATAGCCCAATATCTACTAAATATGAACTGAAAGAACGAAAAGTGTTTTCCTCAGAAGTAGTAGGAAAGCACCTGGGAACATTAGACACGTTAGACAGTAAACCTTGTCCTACAGATAATACTCCCTAGCAGAAGGGAAAATACAGCAGCTGTCTTTCATATGCATCCTCAGTACCAGCATATTCACACTTTGCAGGTCAGTTTGAATGTTCAGTTCACCATGTTGATTAGGCACCAATTGCCTTCAGAAAATGTATATTTTTGTGTCTTAGAAAGAATTGTACTAGAGATGAGGTACCAATGGAAAACTTGTCTTGAGTAGCCTATGACTCTTAAAATGCCTCTTCCAGAGTTAACATAGGAGAAGTTTTATTTGGAAACAGTTCCTTTAGCTGTGGACTCCCGCTTTCTTTTCAAATAGATATTGGTCACTGGTGAAGGCAGCTGAGCACAGATCATACAGTGGTTTCCACCTGAACCATCTGTGGCAAGCACATTTTCTTTCTGCAGAAAATAGGGAAGGGACGAAATGGTGGAGGAACTTATCCTTCTGAGGCTTTGGTATACACAGAGAAAACCATGGATGAACACTCCTGTTCATTGTGTATGTTCTTATTGGTGTTTCTTCATGCTTTGACCCTGCACTGCTCCAGGAGTATAACTAGAGGTGAAGCAAAGAAGAGAACAACTTGCATATGTTGTGTGGGGTCTCCCATGCCATCATCCAGTACCCTGCCCATGCATATGTTCTAAGCTGTCTTCACAAATACCAGTTCTGCTGTGACAAAAAGGTACTCTTTTTTTTTTTTTGCCAGTAGATGCATTGCAGATAAATCCTATGTATTTTCATAATTCCCAAAGTAACACTGTCAGGGTTTTATTAGGAAAGAGATAAGCATCTTACACAGCAGCCTGCTGTGAAAATCACTAGATATACTTTCCTAGATGAAAATTACCCTCCATCTCAATAACCTTTCTGTTAACTGAGTCTCTGCAAGAAACACAAGATAATAAAATAGAAAATTAACACAGATAATCTTAAACCACACTATATTAAATGGATGTTGCATGTATTTTAAGGTATTTGACACGATGCTAATAAATTCAAGCTTCATTTGCCACAGGACATTGATGTAATAACAAGAGTATTGGTTCTGATTGGAAAGAAGTCTGTTAAATGTAAGTAGCAATTTCCATTTATTTTGGAGTTTGCATAGCAAAAAACACAATCAATGACAGTCATTAATGGCCCTGTAAATACACAGTACAGAACTGGATGGTTGGAATTTGTGTTCGAATGTATTCAGAAGGTGAGAAATGATGATGGTTTGGGATTTCACAGTTGAATTCAACTAGTATATCTTGAAAGAGCCATTGCTTTTGATAAGAAGCACGCATTAAAGAGTTGCCTCAAGCATTTTAGAGGGTTTTTTCAAATGTATGAAGTTAAAAACAGATATGCCATACTTTTTTCAGCTGCTGAGTTCCTGGATAGAATAGGGGCAGTAATGCTGAACAGCAATTTATATTTAAAGGCTATTAAAAAAAAATCGGAGGTGGTGAGTTTATATGGATCCCAATTTAAGGGAGAGATTGGTCTCCAGACCAGAGTAAATCATAAATACCTTGATTTGCTTTGATTCGTGATATCCCTTTCTCAGGCTTGTGCTGCTTAGCTCCCTGCTCAGTGTGACACTTTCCATCTGAAGCAGTGAACCTCTTCTATACCCTACACACAGCTTTGACACCCCTTCAGGAAGCTCTTACACGGTTGGAGACTCTGGAAGCTTGGGCGAGTCCCTTTGATTAGTGTTAAAGCCATAAGCTCAGCCTTTAGACTCAGTACGCTCTGTGCACATCCCGCCCGAGTCAGAGCTGAGACTGGGTGCTCCCCTGCATCCCCTTCTCCCCAGAGAGAGCCGTGGCTCCGTGCTGCCAGCTGCCTGCTCGGCAGGGCGGCCATGGGAGCCTGTAAGG
>NW_010424028.1:44281-47376 GCF_000710305.1 Buceros rhinoceros silvestris | reverse complement strand
CTTCTAGCCATTGCAGTTCAGAAATGAAACGCGCAGGCACTGCCCTGCCCCATCATGTCAGCGGTAAATCAGGTCCCATCTGCATATCTCCCCCTCGTAGGGAATCTAAGCTTTTAAAAACTTTTAAAAAATATGCAAGTGTTGAATGGCTTTCCAAGTATTTTACAATTATTTTATTAGTCAGATCGTTTTGTCGTTTTGTTTTTCAGCCTTGTCTGGTTTTCTCAGAACCTGCTGCTAGCACCTTTCACTCTGGAGTGATGGTGGTGGTGTTTTCCCCAGCTGCTAGCTGATGTTGCCAATAGAAGCATCTCCAAGATAAAGCTACCCTTTCCAGAAGTGCACTCCTAATTGTGAGTTCTGAGGATGATCCCTTGGAGGCTTTGGCACTGCTGCTTTCTATACGAACCTCCTGGCCTGGATACAAATTCTCCCGTTCTTTGGTCAGTGTGAACTAAGAAACAGCATTTTCCTTGCTCTCACCTGTGGGCAATGAGTTGGGGATTGTAGTCTTCCCCAGTCAGCTTACAGGACACATGGTGGTGACATTGACTTTTCTGGGTTTCCAGCTGTTTCAGTTTTTGAGGTAAAATAAATAGTTGTCAATACAAATCACTGGAGTTTTTGTGCCTGATGCTTTTTTCTTGTGCATGCAATAGTATATTATTACCTAAGCATTAATTTGTCATGCTTTTAACATTTGAAGTTTGATATGTAAGACAAGCAAGTATATTGTTACAACTTAGCGGATCAAACTCGCTTTTTTAATGAAGTAGTTTGGTCTGGAAGTTAATCTCCCTTCTATAAATACTGAAATAGATTATGACCTACTTATTAAGAGTAGTTAATGAGCTTTTGGCCTTTCATATCTTATGATCTGCAAATCTGCTTTTAGGTGCACTTTATATCACATATTGAACTTTTTGATTTTTTTCCTATAAACCAGAAAGAAGCTTTGTCTTCTCAGCTGCTTTCAAATAAAAATAACTACAGGGGAAACACATGTGCAACCTCTAGATCAGTTTAATTTGTCTTTTCATGTTCTCTGAAAACCCACTAAGCTTTTTATTGTGATACATAAGGTCTTTCTTGCTCAGTTAAAAGACTTTTTATATAGCGTATGTCCGTGCTGTGTAATTCTCTGTGTGTGAAATAGTTCAGATATGGAACAGCAGATTAAGAACACATTTAAATACTGATGTCACACATGTGACCGTTGATTTCTGCATAGGCACCTCCCATCACACCAATGGAATCAGATGACATCACGTACTGAATTTGTTTCAATCAAGGAACCCAGCACCCTACTCTTACACTGTTCTTCATATATCTTCAGAGCACATTAGTCCCATTTACTAGTTCATCGCTACTGCGGAGGCTGAACTGAACATCCTCTTCTGCAGCAGTTTGACCTTCAGGCTATTTTATCTTAGAGAACACAGGGAATCAAGATTCTATTTGTCTGGCTGCAAACAATAAGAATAAACAAAAATAAAACCTCATTAGACATATAGGTGTTCTGTATTTGCTAAGGACTTTGGTAGGTTTGATTCAAACTGTTTGCTGAGGTTAAAGTGTGTTTCCTGAAAAATCTCTCCAGATCCCTTTCCGTCACAGAACTGCAAGAGTGTGGACAAGGAAATACTTTATTTCCCAACTTTCCAAGGCAGGATCAAGCACAACCACCTATCACTAGGAAATATTTGTTAAACTTCTTCATCAAACGATTAAAAACATTTCATCAAACCGTTAAACCATTCCATGTCCTTTTTGAGTAACCCATGTTATTATTCCAGCAGTACGAGCAATTTGCTGTTTCCAGTTTGTCAAATCTTGTTCTTTAAGAATGTCTGTAATCTTTTCAAAATGGTTTCAGCAAAGATTGAACAAAATTACTAGTGGTAGAGAGGCAGATTTGGCTTCTCAAACTCCCAGACTTAGAGCTTCAAACAATATCTTCTGTACAAGATATTCTCATCAGAAAGCTGAAAGGGGCTGTGCCAGATTCTAAGTGCACAAGATAAAATATATTTTCATTGAATTAATTGTCATTGTATTATTTTTATCTTAAAACTAAAACAGTTCCTGTGGTTCAAGTGAAAAAAATAAAGAATATTTTGTAATAGGTATGTGTATGTATAGAGATGAATCACCATTTTTCATAGCAAATTTCTGGAGTCATATTTTATCTAAGAACCAATTGCCATTTTCCTTAAATACAATTTCAGGTACTGTTTCTTTATAGTATATCTGCTATCTTACTACTTACCAGTTTACACCGTCTTCAGCAGTGTCTGAACACAGTGTTTGGTCTATAAATGGTAATATTATTGGAATTAGTTGTACTTTGTAAGAGTTTTCTAAACTGCCTGATTCAGAGGGACAGTCTGCAGACTGTGGTAATGTTGGATTAGACGTCCACTTGTATTATAGTTTCTTTTCTCACTAAGAGTGACTTGATTGAATCTGATTGTAATGTTATTCTCCTTATAGCTGATGTTCTATGAAAATTCAATTGTATAATAATCAGACATGTCCAATCTATAGCTAAACTTCCTAGTTCCTCTCATAAGGTTAGCTGTAAGTATGGTAAGCTCTTTAGGGTGATTATATTCTTACGTATCCAATAACATTGTGCTGTTGAATTATTTTTGTGGATGCCAAAATTTACAAACTTGGTCATGACAGATAGCGTGGTTCCTTCTAGCAAAATAAAGGAATGATGAAGAACCTTTTGTATAATGCTCGGTGAAGTAAGAAAAGTCACCACCCTGCATGAAATTCTGAGTAGAAATTAATGAACCTACATGAGCTGATGGACAGTGAGTGCAACTGGAAGAAATATACGTGCGCATTAGCGCCAGTGAGTCCCAGGCACTGAAGGGCGGAATCCACAACAATATGCAGCGAGCGGGGAGTATAGCAGGCTACGAGCTTTGATTGTGGCCTTCGCTTTCTTTTTTCTTTTGGCTGTCCAGCTTCTTATACAGCAAATACAGATACTGAAAGCTGGGGACCATCAGGTTCAAATCCACATTTCATGCTGCAGCTGAGTAAGTAATTGTATTGGATTTGCATGGCAAGGTTTTGGTCGT
>NW_010424028.1:36462-44114 GCF_000710305.1 Buceros rhinoceros silvestris | reverse complement strand
CCAATGCCAGCTGACTCCAAGATAGACCCACCACTGGCCAAAGCCGAGCCCGTTAGTGACAGTGGCAGCACCTCTGTGATAACATATTTAAGAAGGGGAAAAACCTGCTGTGCAATGGCAGCTGAAGGAGAGGAGTGAGAATACATGAGAGAAACAACTCTGCAGGCACCAAGGTCAGTGAAGAAGGAGGGGGAGGAGGTGATCCATGTGCCAGAGAAGAGATTCCCCTGTAGCCTTTGGGGAAGACCATGGTGAGGCAGGTGGTCAACCTGCAGTCCACAGAGGTTAATAGTTGAACAGAACTCCACCTTCAGCCCATGGAGAACCTCATGCTGGAGCAGGTGAATACTTGAAGGAGGCTTGAATGAGACCCCATGGAGAGCCTATGCCACAGCAAGCTCCTGGCAAGACCTGTGGCCTTGTGGAGAGAGAGGCGCATTTTGGAGAAGGTTTGCTGGCTGGACTTGTGACCCCATGGGGTACAGAAGCTGGAATGGTCTGTTCCTGAAGGACTGCGCCCTGTGGAAGGGACCCACGCTAGAGCAGTTTGTGAAGAACTGCAGCCTGTGGGAAGGACTCATGTTGGAGAAGTTTGTGGAGAATTGTCCCCATGCTGGAGCAGGGGAAGAGTTTGAGGAGTCCTCCTCTTCGAGAGGAAAAGGGAACAGCAGAGACAACGTGCAATGAACTGGCCACAACCCACATTCCCCATCCATCCCTGAGCTGCTGGTGGGGAGGAGGTAAGAAATTGAGGTTTTTGTTAAGGCCAGGGAGAAGGGAAGGGGCAGGGGAAGAAGTTTTAAGATTTAGTTTAATTTTTCGTTATCTCACTCTGGTTTTGATTGGCAATAAATTAAATTTCCCCAAGTCAAGTCTGTTTTGCCTGTGATGGTAATTGGGGAATGATCTCTCGCTGTCCTTATTTCAACCCATGAGTTTTTCATTCTAATTTTCTCCCCTCTGTCCAGCTGAGGAGGGGGATGATAAAGCAGCTTGTGGGGCACCTGTCACCCAGCCAAGGTCAATCCGCCACAGTAATAATCTGAAAAAGAACCAGAGCTTGTAATGAATAAGCCCATTGCCAGAAGAGTGTTGTTCAGAGGTTCATGTAGTGAATTTAAGAAACACTTGTGGCCGTGATGGTTGATAACTGCCTGGATTCTGTGGCTGTGAATTTACTGTGTGGTGCTAGGAAAATTACATAAACTAAGTGCCTGCAGCAAGTCACTGATGTCTTCCACGCTTCTGTTTACGGAACTTGGGGCTTGGAATGTATGAATAATTAAACTATTTTAGTATCTGTGCTATGAACATGAAAAGAGTCTTATGTTATTGAGAACACGCACACAAAATCAGACAGCTCAAATGTGTAGATGTTCAACGATTTTTACATTGTTTATGTCAGCTCCTTGTACGTTAAATAAGGTTAATCATGAGCACAAGCAATTCTTGTCTCCAGTGGGAATTGTAGTGATAAATGGAGTGGTAGAAGGACCACAGGAAGCCCCATGACAAAATTAATATCTCTGTATTCAGTACAGAGTTGGGATAATGTGCAGTAAATAATGTGTAGATCCACACGGTGAATGATAACCCCCCCACACCCCTCTAATGAAAAACTGAAACCCCAGTCCTGAAAGGCTCCACAGCCAGTGAACACCATCCATCTCAGGAGCTGATTTAATTAGGAGCAGTATGTTGGTTACAGTATTCAATTGTTGAAGTGAAACTTGTACCATAAAACGTAAAGCACTAAAAGGTACACTATAATTCTGGCATTTTCTGGCTCTTGACTTTTCAGTGTTAATCATGATTTTTAACACAGTTTTTTGTGTGCGTATAAAAAGATTGTTGTGTTCTAGTTATATCCAATTATGTATTTGGGAATGAGAGCACATTACTTGCAGTAATCAAACATCCATTCCAGCTCTCCAAAGAGATAATCCAACATGTTCTTAACACAGTGGATCACAGCTAATGCTATGGCAAGACGTTAGAAATGGATAGATCTTTAAGAAAATGAGATTAGGCACCAAGATATTGTGAGTCATTACCAATGTTTTATGATTCACTATTCCTATTCTCAGAGATTGCTTTGAAATGATGAAATATCCTTTCAAAGGATACGACAAAGCAGCTCCTTTGGATTTTTATTATAAACAGTAGCTCACTTAGCAAGCACATTGTCATCTACAAAGATGTTATTAGACAGAATTTTATATAACTAGATGACAAGCTTCTGTGTGTGTGAAAATGCCCACTTTGTGTGGAAATGGAATAATACACTGTGTAATGCATCTGGAGAACATAAGTACATTCACTTTTTGTTCGATTGATTTTCATTCTCAGATGTGCAACTGTTTGATTTCTAGCTATGATGTATTTCCGAAGTGTGAATTGGAAAATTGAATCCCTTCAATGATTTTTTTTCTCCTTTTGTTTTACTGTGTTTTATTAGTAATTTAACTTGACTGTTTTCTACCGTGCTATACTGTGTGGAAGATAAAATTTAGATAATCACCTTTACAGAATAACTTAATGGTTCCTCTGTTGACCTCGTTTTGTATAAAGCACAGACTGATCTTTAAGTGGCGATTTAGGTGAAAATTCCACTGCCTTTTTTTAATTTAAAAATTTATTTTATTTATGCAATGAGGTATTCAGGAAGTATATATTTAGGGCCTCACTTTGATTCTTGAATGAGTTGCATCATCCAAGCCAAAAAAACAGATCCTGCTGATGCAGAAGTCCTTTAACAAGGGTGGAAGAGAGATGAAGTATATGGGCCTCCTCTAGAGCTGGGGGAGCCCTGAAATCAGAAAATAAAACTTAACAAAAATGTAACCGTGTCCAAGAAAGCTTGGTGCAGGTCCAAGTTTGACTGTCAACTCCTATCTTTGGCAATAATTATTTATGCTCGTAGGTTTGCCTGGCTTATAGCATGCTATGATATTATTACTCTGCGATAGTGTGGGCATTTCGGTGGTGGGGTTTTTGCCTAAGCAGCTTTAAGACACAGGTATAGCCTACAGAGGAGTCTCTTTTTCAGCCCTTTCAAACACAAATAAAAATTATCAAGCAGTTTCCTAAAAGTTTTTCCTGCAGTAGCTAAAATTTCTTTTATAGTGGAATTGGTTTAAAATTGGTACATATGTTTTGGATACCATGGCCATTATATGTTCTGTATTTCTTGTGCTACATGGGATGCTAAAAGTTATTGCCATATTCTATTTAATTTCTTCTTTAAATGGCAGGGTATTTTTCAACAATGATGAGGAATGTTGCGTATAAGTTAAATACAAATTATGTATTTGGCTACGGATTGGGCCTAAGATTGGGCCTTTTCTTTTCTGGTAGTATCTTAAAGAAAAAGTAAGGTCTTTCATTGCATATAAATTGATGAATTACATTTTTGACATTTCTAATTTACATCAGTTCAAGTATAAAGACAGAGAATTTGAATGTCTTTTTCTTCCTACTCTTGAATCTACATAGAGATTAATTTCCTACCTAAGTAATGCTAAGTTATCAATCATTCATGCTGCTAAATGTCAAAGGCAAAGAACATACTGTGCAGCAAGAGTGAACTCCTGTTTTAAAGGAAAAAATACTCTATTTCTCGAAGAGAAATGAAAAAAATATTTTAATTGTTTTAATCATCTTTACTTGAAAAATGCTAAGGCTGGAAATTTCCCTAGGCAGTTCAAATCCACGTTGTATTGTTTTAAAAAAACGTACTTTAAGAAAGACTGAACAGATTTCAGTTGTGCTCTTAGTTTGACAGAGGAAACCAGTCTGCTGCCTAATGAGGGAAGGACATTAAAACAGGAGACTACCAAGAGTGATGACTCAAGAGGCTGTCAGTGAGATAACAGATGAAGAGGTAGATGGTGTAAGACCGGAGGATACAATACTTCAAGGTTTCTTTAGCTGTAACAAATTCAAAGATGTGGGAAACTTCCATTCCCCCTTTCCACCTCCCTCTCCTCACTCTGGTGTGCCTGGTTAATGCAGTTAATCTGGTATTTAATATGCAGAATACGTGCTCTGAGGCACTTTCTTGTTGGCCAGGAGGTGAGAACAGAACTAGTGGAAATGCTAACTAAATTATGTATAGAGATGGGAAGGAAGAATCTGAAAAACATAGTGCTTTCTTGGTACCACTGAGAAAATCCTGCTATTTCTGTTTTGTTTTGGTTTGGTTTTTTTTCCTCCATCTACTGTGTCTTGTTACTGCTACAACCTCTCAGTAAGATAGCTCAGAATAACAGGAAAATACTTTCAAGTATAGAAAGTTCAGGTAATATTATGATCCCTGAGGGCTGCCTATGATCAGATGCTTTCCTACTCCACAACTAAGAGAAAAATACAGCTTCCTTTAGCTCAGAAAGTATTTTAAGGTAATGACACAAAAATTTTGAATTGTCGAAAGGAATATTCAAAATGGGTTTTTTGTCCTAAATGTTCTTTTTGTTTGTGTGTTTGTGACATGACAAAGCTTTTTCTTGCAATACTTGGAGATATTCCTTGGCTAGTATTGTTCTCTCTACTATAATCCTCAAAGTCTGAGTGTATCTGAGATAAACATGCTTTTTGGGGCCATGTTGAGAGAAAAATAATTTATTCCTTTCAAGATGGGTAGTACTTTAATGTTGTTCACTGTCAGTGTTTGAAAACAGGGTTACTTTCGTTTGCTTTTTAGTCACTTCTATCATTACCTTTGGCCCTACAAAGAAAACAAATGCTGCTTTCAAATTTTTGCTTGAAAGAAGGTTGACATTTCTGTTAACTTGAATTAATGAGGCTTGGAACCGGAATAAGAAGTTGCATTTGAGGAACTTTTGCTGACACTAGAGCTTTTAAGCCTTTTTAACAGCCCTAACTTTTAGATTGCATGAAGTGAGAGATGCTGTATATAAAATGTATAGTGGATGTATATTTTTCCCAAATGTTCTTCACTGGTTGGCATTTTTTTAACAGAAGTTTGTTTGAAATGGCAAATAGTATGTATTTAATATGGGGGGTGTTTGTTACTGCTGAACATTTTGAGTCTTACTAGCTTTGGATCTTTTATTTCTCCCAACAGATGGAGGAGGGGGGAGATGAGAGAATTGCCTTTCATTATCTAATAATATTTATGTTAGCTATAAAACAGAAGCAGGTTTTAAAGGTTTTTGCTATTATTATAAATAAGAAAAGGCTTCAAAAGGACAGCTAGAAGTCTCATTCTGAAACTAATTTTAGGTAGTAGAACAATCAAAAAAAAAAATTAGTCGCTATCTGTTTGCTTATACATCCTTCAGGTGTGCAAAGCAGAAACGCAGCTATGTGCTCTCTTTCAGAAAGATAAAAAAATTTACCTTAATTCTTACAAAAATTTCAAAGTACTTCCCAGAATTATTTTTCGCAAGAAATGTACATTATTCTCCACAAAGTACATCTTAATGCTGATATTCTCTATATCAAAACTTTTTGAGTGTGTTGGGCATGTTAGGAATAGTCAGCAAGGACTTATTTGGAGTTGTCAAAATGAACTGGTCTGTGTTAAGCAATGTTACAAACCCAGCTCACACACACACACACACACACACACACACACACACACACACACACACACACACACACACACACACAGACACGACACTCTCCAGGTTCACAAGCACAGGAGCACTCCAGTACCAGCACACCTGCCCGGACCTTGGCCTTCTTACCCGCTTCTTGGTCCCAGACTCCCAGCTGGTCCAGCTCAATGGTCTCTGGAAACTTGTAGTACTCACACACTCATCCCTCCTGAATCCTCCAATCAGGTGTTCTCCCAAGAGCATGGTCCCCCTGTCCACCTAATACTCCAGTGCAGACCAGAGGATGCCCTACTCGTCAGTGAGCCCAGCTTAGAGTTTGAAAGCAAGTTATCCACGCAAAAGCCCACGTACAAATGCACAGACACCTGGTTTGAGGAAGATACAGACCCTCGTCAGCCCCCAGCAGCCAGCACCAGGCAGGCGGGCTGTGACCTGTAGTCCTGCTCGAGCTGCCCATGCAGACACCCTTACTCAGCTCACTCACACCAGTTCCCCCTATAGGTGGCTTTGGGAACACACACTGTTCCAGTCCCTGAGGCTGGAAGTTAAAGACCCTGCTTGCTCCAGTAGCTGACACCCCAGGCTGGGTGTGCCTACATTCACCAGGGTGGCTCCAGTAGCTGGCACACAGTCCAGTCACACGGGTGGTACAGAGTCCCCACAGAACACATATACACAGGATAAAGAGCGAGATTACACAATGAGAGAGTTGAGGAAAGATTTAATGAGATGATAGGACAGACTGGTGATCAGACACAGGGCTCAGCCAGACAAATGTATTGACTGGCCCCATTTTAAATGTGACTGGCCCCTTTTAAACCATTTTCTGCCTACCTCCTCCTCCTGGGTCCCCTTCCCTTGCACATTGCCTCCTCAGTCAGCATAGTCCCCCTGCCTGCTCCCCCAACATCCTGAACCCTCAGGTTTGCGTCCAAAAGTCCCAAATTTGCCTGCAGTTTCTTGGTAGCCCATCAATTACTGTGACTGACCAGGTTCCTCTCTGGTTATTAATCTTTGTTAAGGTTCAGGTTTTATATCTCTGTGTGTTCATCTCCCTTCCTTTCCTTATCATCCAAATTTGGCAAGGTCATTAGTCAGACAATCTTACTGAAGAAAACCAACAACTTCTCATGCTGCACATATTCTCACCAATTAGTGTGACTGGCTGGTTTTATTCTTATCAGGATTTCCCTTATCAATTGTCAGTCAGGTTTGTCTCTGCATGTTCTTATTTATGGCTCCTTTGACCAGATATCCTTAAAAGAGCAGACATTCTCCTTCTACATACCCTTGTAGAGTATTTTGTTAATTAGTAAAAGGATTTTACAGATAAATTTTCATTTACCGCAAGCTTTTACGGCAATGGATTAGCAATGCCTAAACAGCTCTTCCTTTGGACTCACAAGACCTAGTTTGTACAGTGCATCCAGTCAGAACGGAAATTAATGTGAAATATCGTACTCTTTGCAACCACTTTGGGCACATAATTAGTATGAAAATTTGTCAATGACATACTGAGTATGGGAATATAGGTCACTCTGGCTTCTATTCTCCATTCGCCGTGGGATCAATACTCCATATTTAGCAAATGATTTTAAAACCAGACTGTGCCCAGTGTTTTTAACCATAGGCACTGGGAATTATAAACCTCACAAATTCGTACTTAATTTACAAAACATAGAAACTTTGTATTTCATGCCTAAGACTGTATTTGCTTTGTCGGCTACAAGACTGACGGGTGCAAAAATGCTGTGGGAGCCTATTCAGCAAACGTACTGTGGGCTACAAGAATGAGGGATAACACTGAGTGAGAAGATAAAAAGATTGCTTACACTGGTAATGTTAGATTTAATTCCAGCTTTTGAAGAATGTCAAAAACTGTCAGACTGAAAAGGCTGAGTGACAAAGCAATCACTGATGTCTGAAGTACTGAGATGAATTTTGTGTCTACAGTTCAAGAAAGCATTTGCAATTGATCTTGCTGAGACTACAAAGGAGGCTTGGATAATGTTAGAGCAAAAGCTTAGATGACAAAAACCAAAACAAAATATAAAAAACACCTAAAATAAC
>NW_010424028.1:33875-36407 GCF_000710305.1 Buceros rhinoceros silvestris | reverse complement strand
AATGTTAGAGCAAAAGCTTAGAAGACAAAAACCAAAACAAAAAAAAAAAAACCCCTAAAATGCCCCCCCCACCCCCCCCCCCCCAAAAAAAAAGCCACACAAAGAACCAGAAAATCACAAGTTTTAGAAGTTTCAGAGCTTGTAGAAGCAAAGACAGATAATGATGTACACACTATTCCTCGGAAGTCAAAGGCAAAATCATCACTTTCTTTAGGCCTTTATCTCCCCTTGTTTGAATTCAGCCTGCCTTTTCATCCTGTTTGCAGGGTGGAGAAGGTAGACAGAAAGGAGCATGGACACCTCACAGGCTGCAGCAAAGTCTTCCTGCTTTCCACACTGCACACATACCTTTGTTCATTTCTGTTCTCTGTGCCAGCCTGAACGATGCATTTTTCCATCCATCCAGTGTCTTGCTGATGTCCTTGCCGGACACATGCAATACCAGCATGTGATGACCGCTACGTAAGAGGTGAACAGAAATTGCCTGCTTATGTCTGAACTGCGGAGTATGTTCTAGGTGCTCTTTCCTTTCATTGAGTTTTCTCTTTATGATACTGAAAAGGGAAACAGAATTCTCTTTCCAAGACAGCAAGAACATTTCATTCAACAAGACCAAGAGCCAGGTCCTGCACTCGGGCCACGACAACCCCCTGCAACGCTACAGGCTTGGGGAGGACTGGCTGGAAACTGCCCAGGGGAAAAGGACCTGGGGGTGTTGGTCGACAGCTGGTTGAACATGATCAGTCATTGAACATGCTCAGGTGGCCAAGAAGGCCAACAGCATCCTGGCTCGTATCAGCACTAGTGTGGCCAGCAGGAGCAGGGAAGTGATTGACCCCCTGTAATCGGTGCTGGTGAGCACATGTAACACAACTTTAATTGCAGAGTTTTCCTTTGAAGCAGAAACTTCTTTACTATAAATGAGAACTGTTCTAGTGAAGCCCTAATACAATAAGTCTAATTAGGGTTCATTTGATTTTTTTTTAGTGCCAACAGTTTAAATGATGAAGTAAATTAATGGACTATTTTTCATATTTTTAAAGGGTGCAAGTACACATGTGACTAAAAAAAGGTTTTTTATTTTCTTTATTTAGAGACTGTTTCTCTATTATTTATTTTAAAAAGAAAAGTGGTTTAGGTAATTTTGAAAGGATTTTAATGTACCACTGTCTTAAGAATTTCAGAAGTATACTTACAATAATACTAACTCCAGAAAGCAACACGCCATCAAAATGTAAAAAAAAAAAAAAAAAAGAAGATTAAGAAAAGGGGAAATGGGAAAAACAAGAGTTATATGAGACTAAATATTGGTGCACACGCCACTTAAAACTGATCATAAAACTAGAAAAGAAGATGTACAGGCCTGTTATGATCCCCGTTTAATAAGTCCTGAAAATTAAGCAGATTTAAATACTTACCTCTCTACACTGACTGTGATTCAAGTATGTGGATGCTTCCGTTCACTGTAGAAATCATGTAACCCTGTGGGCATCTTGTCCCTTATCTTCTCTTGAAGAAACAAAACTGTGCATCTTGTGATTAATGGTATGCAATAGCTTGTGTTTATTGAAGATTTTTAAGTAATTCAACAATTAGATTTGTAATGAACATTTTCAAAGGTCAGTTTAGCAAAGCACAGAATCCATCAGCACTCTGTGATGACAAAATCTTGTCCTCATATCCAGCGAGGAGAAAGCCTGAAAAACCAGCACCGTTTCCAATATGTAATGCTTAGAAAGCCTTGCACTTTGCTCTGCTTTTTCATGTCTGGGATATGCCGATCGATTGGTGGATTGCTGCTGTAAAGGCTTGATCACTCCTTTCTCCCTCTCCTTTTCCTCCTCATGGCCATCTCTCTCTGTCTCCCCCTCTCTCTCTACGATATGAGTTCACACTTTCCTGCATCAGCTTTAACAATTGTGCAGCCATCTAATGAGATCAGCTTGTTGATTTGTTGGAAGTGAAGATCCCTTTCTGGTACCATTAGGGCTTCAGGGGGAATATGACACTATAGTTTTAGCATGGCTTACACCATCCTTGGACTCTCTTCCTTGAATGATGAAGTAGGAGGAAGTCTAATCATAAATGAGGAGTTCCACCACATCATTATCAGCATGATACATGAAATGCAGGGTTGGTTAAAGAAAGAAAATGGTTATGGGAGAACTATCAAGGGGAGTTTCTCAAGCATGACATTGTCCTCTCTCAAAAAACCCCCACGTGAATCCCACGTATAGACACAGGGAAGCGGTACTAGGTATGACGGCACTGACTGTAGAATGCGTACCCTGCTCTGGGTAAATATCAGAATGCTACCCCACGCTGATCTCATGAAAACATTATAACTTATTTACACAGCTACGTGCTGCAAGAACTTGCCTTTATTTGATGGTGATATTGTCAGTTTACATCTAAGTGCATTTATTAGAAGAGTATGCTTCAGGGCTGAGGATGATAGCTAACGCTGCTGCAAGTTGAGTAATCATTGTTGACTGCAAAGACACAATTTTGCATCATCTGTGTAAACAACTC